>NW_015645543.1:1867678-1888769 GCF_001515625.1 Sinocyclocheilus rhinocerous
CATCATATGACCCCTTTAACATATTGGCTGTTTATTAGTACTTATAAAGCTCATTCTGCATGACCATATTCTACATCCCTAATCCTCCCCAATACCTAAACTTAACAACTACCTTACTAACTATTAATAAGCAGCAAATTAGGAGTTTATTGAGGCAAAAGTCATAGTTAATGGTTTGTTAATAGCGAGAATTGGACCTTAAAATAAAGTGTGACCATAAATGGCCATGCATACCCAAATATATAGTCTTTGTCTTATAGTCTAGATGCTCAGCAAGATGCTGAGAAATTTTAAAACAGCACAGATGTGCTATAAACAGGATTCTGCTTATCATCAATCAATATATACGTTGATCAGTAACATGCAGTTGGTAATTAATCATCAGTCTAATCAATAATCATTGTTACTGTCAAGCCAAGGCAGAAGGAAAGGTCAGTCTGAAGCATTCATCCGTAACGGAGGTCTGTCATCCATCACCGGATGACACAGAAATTCCAAACGAAATTATAGTTTTTGTTTTGTTTTTGACTTAGTTTTTCTGAAAATCATTAGACAGGGTTGTCCGCACACTTTTTTGACCATATAATGTCAATGTTAGTTCACAAGGACACATTAGATTTGTGAAACCTCATTGGCTGAGGGGAAATAGACATCAACAGGCTTCTGGAAGCATCATGATGGTTTCCTGCGCTTCATTACTCTTTTCTGAGTTAATGATACATTGCAGCTTCCTAAAAACTATCTGTAACAATTCGAATCCCAGGGATGCTGTGTGATACTTTCCCCCTCCGTGCCCCTCTCGCCCAGGGGCATACTAAGTGTCAAGCCTGTCCAAGTCAATTATCCCTTTCTCTCAGTCACTCACTCACTCCTGGAACGATGCCCGACCCAGAATCTCATTCGCACACACGCTCGCTCAAACACACCAGTGAAGTGTTCCAGTCCGGGCCGTCTGAATTGCACCCACAGCAGTTCCTGTCGTCATTAATTCAGGTTATAATTGAGGCGGATACTACAATTGGTTCTGTCTGCACTGCAGTTCAACACTGCAAAGCTAAAATCTCCACCTTCTTAATGGTCACAGGAGCAGCAGCGGCGAATGTGGGAATATAGGGATCAAGTGCAGACAGTGTGTTGTAGTGATAATTAAGACTATAGAGACTGAATAATGATGCTCAGACTGTCTCTTCTATCTGAATTCATGCTTTTTTAGATTGCTTAATGAGGTTGTGAAGAATATTTTGGACTTTTAAGATTTTATGAGCTTGTTTTTATCTGATTGCCTTAGTTTATTATAGTTTAGTCAAGCTTTGGTTGTCTAGCTGTACCTGTACTTACTATCTATGATTTTTAATTTCGTTATTATCCCATTTCTGGATTTTAACGTCAACATGAAACATCATTCACAGCCCGTTTGCACTGCAAAACATGATTTTCTTACTAAGTATTCTTGACTTGTTTTCTAGTACAAATATCTAAATACTTTTTGAATCAGGATACATTTTCTTGAAAAGCAAAATGACTTAAGATATTAAGTCTTGTTTTCTGTAAAGTTTATAGAAATTTTATACGTTTTTTTTGGCTTAAAACAAGAAAAAATATATGCCAGTGGGGTAAGAAAAATAATCTCAAGTCAAAGGGAAAACAAGATTTTTTTTTTTTTTTTGCCTTTTTGGCAGATGTTTTTTAGTTTCAAAGCAAAAAGTAACAAAATTTTGATACATTTGTTCAGAAAACAGGGCTTAATATCTTAAGTCATTTTGCTTTTAAAGAAAATGTATCTTGATTTAAGAATGTTTAGATATTTGTAATGGAAAACAAGACAAAAATACTAAGTAAGAAAATCATTTTGCAGTGTGATGTGATGTGATGTACTGTATTTCAGAGTTTATATGCTAATAATACTGTAACCTTTAATAAATTAATGTTAGCAAACATCAAATTGCTGGGTCACACTTTATTTTAAGCTCCAATTCTCACTATTAACAAACCATTAACTACGACTTTTTCCTCAATAAACTCCTAATTTGCTGCTCATTAATAATTAATAAGGTAGTTGTTAAGTTTAGGTATTGGGTAGGATTAAAGGATTGGGTCATGCAGAATATATGCTTTATAAGTACTAATAAACAGCCAATATGTTAATAATAGGCATGCTAATAAGCAACTAGTTAATAGTGAGAATTGGTCTCTATACTAAAGTGTTACCAATTACTGCATAAAATGTACTACCATTCAAAAGTTTGGGTTCAGTAAAATTGTTTAATATTTTTGAAAGAATACTTACTTTACCACATACAGTAAAATCTGTGATATTATGAAATATTACAATAAAAAGACAGTTTTCTATTTTAATCAAATGTGATGTATTCCTTTGATGCAAAGCTGAATTTTCAGCAGCCATTACTCCACAGTTCTAATATGTTGATTTGCAGCTCAAGAAACATTTCTTATTACCAATGTTCAAAACATTTGTGCTGCCTAATATTTATGTGGGAACCATTATACATTTTTTCCAGGATTCTTTGATAGAAAGTTCAAAAGAGCAGCATTTTTTAAATAGAAATCTGCTGTAATGTCTTTATTATCACTTTTGATCAATGTAATGCATCTTTGATTAATACTGAATTATTAATTAATTAATAAAAAATTATACTGACCCAAACGATAGAAAGACTTCATAGCTATTTGACTAATTTAATACTCTGCATGGCCTATGTGTAATAAAGTGGTTCCACAGAGGGGGTTGTTACATTTTGATAAAAGATTACAAAAAATAGCATTATTTTTCTTTGGAATAACATGCGCTGATCAATCAGCAGGAACATGCATTAAGAAAGTAAATTGGGCCCATTTTGATTCATTGTTGACTTCACTATCAAGGAGAATCCTAATGATTTGGCACATTGACATGTTGTTTGCTGTCCCTGAACTGTAAAAATGAAATGCTCCTGACTCCATCCATGTTTGACGTGAATGAAGACATTGCCACAAATCACTCTGACTGAGTGAACGCCATTAGGAGCTTTAATGCTGTTCACCGCAGCTGCTTCATATTTCTCTGTCTTTTCCCCCCTTGGGTCCTGGTCGTGCTTTTTTAACCACTTATCATCCCTCACTCCCACCCACTTCCTCAATACATGAGATAATGTGAAAGAAACGCACACACATGAAAGCTTCTAGCCCCAGGAGAGGGTTGCCCCTTGGATGCCATTTTGGGCTGTGATTAAACAGTGTGTGTGTGTGTGTATGTTCGCAGAGATGGCTGGAGTGCTGCGCTATAACACAATGACCTTGCACTCTAATCAGTCAGCTCGCCCATCCTCTTAACACTCACACACACACACACACTCACACACACAATACTCCACAATAGCCACCAACCCACAGACATAGCACTGAAAATTCTGCACTGAAGAGAGCATTCGCACACAAACAATATCTTTTCTTTCTCTCTGGCATCGTCTTTGTCTCAGCGTCCTTTGTTCCATGAGCGAACAGGGTAGACAATGGGCTTGTGAAGGATGTTAAGATATTATGTCCACTTTCAGGCTTTCTAGCTGTGAAAGTAATCGCAAAAACCTCAGAGACAAAATGCTCTTCAAATAAAGGTTGATGTATTGCAAGCTGGAGACAAATGGTGGTGTTTTTTTTCAGCCCCTGAGACAAGAGGAGCCCATTAAGGTTCTTTATAGTATAGTCTGATTGGAAGTAGTCTATTGTGAGCTGCCTATGTAGGAATAATTTAAAGACTTCATACACTGTTGGGGGAAAAACTCAGGATTTAGCTGGTCTCCCATCCTGGCCAGCTGAAAAGGGTCCCATCTAAAACCAGTTATTTTATTTTATTGTTTTATATTATTAAGTATTCTACACCCAAAGAATATTCGAAAATGTGGTCAGCCAATGTATTATGAATATTTTTTTATATATTTTTTTTCTGATATTTCTATTTAGCTTTAATTGATTTTTATTTCAGTTTTAATTTTAGTTATTTGAGCAGTTCTTAATATTAAACGTTATTTCATTTATTTGCCAATTCAACATTTGTCATTTTTGTTTTTCATTTAATTATATATATATATTTTTTTTTTTATTTCAAATACCAATAATAATTTTAGTTTGAGTTTAATTAACAATAATAACACTGTAGTCAGAATTGTTATGTTGCCTTCTAAGATACCTATTTTTGAACAAATGAGCATTGTATGTACAGTATTAATGTATGGAAGAGTTCGGTCTGTCCAACCAAAACTGCTATAAATTGTTGAAAAAATGAATAATTCCTTCAATAAGGAAAAAAACAGTAAGCATGATTAGTCTAACTAAATGTGACATTTTTTTTACACAGTATGTGTGTATGTCATGTATTTTTTATGCCTTTTATAAAGCCTGTGATGGCGTTAACTTAGCAACATGCTAATGCCAGAGTGAACAGCTGTATTTGTATTGCCTATGTAAATAGACTAAATATGTCATATCTTGTTTTATGAGGTTTATTTTAGTTTGGATGTTGTCTTAGAAAATAGTAGAGAGCAAAGCAGCTCATTTGCAGCTGTATACATTTGCGCTCATGCTTTTTGTTTATATGTCTCTTTCTTTGAGTTTTTTCATTCGCACACACAAATGACATCTGTTCAGACAAGTGTTTTATTGATTAATGTGAAGTCAGAGCGCTTTTGAAGCTTTTAAATAGATTTGCTAGATTCGTTGCTGCTCACGTGTTAATCAAAAATCAGAATCCTAAAGAACTGTCAGAAATGAGAAGGCAGCAATGAATCAAGTTACCGTGGATTGATATTTAATCCGATCAATGAAACCCAAAATGACCTGACATTGCTCTTAGAGGGACGACGGCGCCTTCAGCCAACTCACCACACCGAACCGAATTTGTATTCCTGTCGGTTTGAGTCAAACTTTGACTGAATAACATTGTGTAATGAATGACAGAGTGGTAGTATCAAAGGGTCTGATAGAAAATCAGTCATGCACTGTGATTGTATCAAGCTTTATATGCAGACCACAAACAAAAACAGAGTTGCAGTGTCGCCGTCTGGGTTTCTTGGCTCTGGAATAGAGAAGTGTGTGTACCGTATGCTGTGTGTGTGTGTGTGTTTCACCTCGTGAATTTGACATCATTGCATTCTGTTCTCACACACCGTGGGGGCATGATGAAATATCTCATCTCTAGTGGATTGTGTGAGTTGTTGAAGGGGTGAGAGAAGCCCAGCGCTGAAAGAATGAAATGTGAGTGCAGGGCTGGATGTGTGCCGGATAGTGAGGAGAGTCCTCACCTGCTGAGCTGTGGAAATGATTCCGGATAGCACAATGTGAAAGACAAATGAGTGTTGTTAGAGCAAGTAAATTTGGACTGTGAGATGTATTTTATACCTCCAGAGACTAGCCGTCCCAGCAGGGGTGTCATGCTCATATGGTTTTCGAGGGATCCTGGCTCAATTTGTACCTTAGGTGAGATAAGACATGACCATGAAAAAAAAGACGTTTTAACAACTTACAAATTCTTAAAATAAGTGTGAGACTTGTTAGACTAGCAGTTATGTCTGGATTAAAATGTAGATTTCATTCTTTAGATTCTTTAAATCTAAGACCAAAAGAAATTTTCAGGCTTCTGAATTGCATGCAAGAAAAAAAAAGTGTGTACTGCAAAATAATGACAAGAAAACAAGTCTTTCTATTAAGCATACATTACCAGTGTAGTCAAATAATTATTATCAACAGTGCAACCAGTGTAGTCCGATTCATGACCAAATGAATCTGATGAACTAGTTCATTTTAGTGAATCAAAACCATACAGCGTAATTGCCGTAGTCTGATTTACAAACATATGATTCTTATGAACTAGTTCATTTTAGTGAATCAAAACCATACAAAATGATTCTTATGAACTAGTTCATTTTAGTGAATCAAAATCATACAGTGCAACCAGTGTAGTCTGATCATGGACACATGATTCTTATTAACTGGTTCTTTTTTAGTAAATCAGAACCCAAGCGCAATAGGTGTAGACTGATTTACAAACAAATTATTCTTATGAACTTGCTCATTTAAGTGAATCAAAACCATACAGTGCAACAAGTGTAGTCTGATCATGGACAAATGATTCTTATGAACTGGTTTTTTTTGTAAATCAGATCCATACAGCGCAATATGTGTAGACTGATTTACAAACAAATGATTCTAATGAACTAGTTCATTTTAGTGAATCAAAACCATACAGTGCAACAAGTGTAGTCTGATCATGGACAAATGATTCTTATGAACTGGTTTTTTTTGTAAATCAGATCCATACAGCGCAATATGTGTAGACTGATTTACAAACAAATGATTCTAATGAACTAGTTCATTTTAGTGAATCAAAACCATACAGTGCAACAAGTGTAGTCTGATCATGGACAAATGATTCTTATGAACTGGTTTTTTTTGTAAATCAGATCCATACAGCGCAATATGTGTAGACTGATTTACAAACAAATGATTCTAATGAACTAGTTCATTTTAGTGAATCAAAACCATACAGTGCAACAAGTGTAGTCTGATCATGGACAAATGATTCTTATGAACTGGTTTTTTTTGTAAATCAGATCCATACAGCGCAATATGTGTAGACTGATTTACAAACAAATGATTCTAATGAACTAGTTCATTTTAGTGAATCAAAACCATACAGTGCAACAAGTGTAGTCTGATCATGGACAAATGATTCTTATGAACTGGTTTTTTTTGTAAATCAGATCCATACAGCGCAATATGTGTAGACTGATTTACAAACAAATGATTCTAATGAACTAGTTCATTTTAGTGAATCAAAACCATACAGTGCAACAAGTGTAGTCTGATCATGGACAAATGATTCTTATGAACTGGTTTTTTTTGTAAATCAGATCCATACAGCGCAATATGTGTAGACTGATTTACAAACAAATGATTCTAATGAACTAGTTCATTTTAGTGAATCAAAACCATACAGTGCAACAAGTGTAGTCTGATCATGGACAAATGATTCTTATGAACTGGTTTTTTTTGTAAATCAGATCCATACAGCGCAATATGTGTAGACTGATTTACAAACAAATGATTCTAATGAACTAGTTCATTTTAGTGAATCAAAACCATAAAGCGTAATTGGTGTAGTCTAATTTACAAACAAATGATTCTTATGAACTAGTTCATTTTAGTGAATCAAAACCATAAAGCGTAATTGGTGTAGTCTAATTTACAAACAAATGATTCTTATGAACTAGTTCATTTTAGTGAATCAAAACCATACAGTGCAGCCAGTGTAGTCTGAATATGGACAAATGATTCTTATGAACTGGTTCTTTTTAGTAAATCAGAACCATACAGCGCAATAGGTGTAGACTGATTTACAAACAAATGATTCGGTAACACTTTAGTACATGGACCAATTCTCACTTTTAACTAGTTGCTTATTAGCATGCGTATTATTAGCATATTGGCTGTTTATTAGCACTTATAAAGCACATATTCTGCATGACTATATTCTACATCCCTAATCCTGCCCAATACCTAAACTTAACAACTACCTTACTATTAATAAGCAGCAAATTAGGAGTTTATAGGGGTAAAAGTCATAGTTAGTGGTTTGTTAATAGTGAGAATTGTCCCTTAAAATAAAGTGTGACCAGTGATTCTTATGAACTAGTTAATTTTAGTGAATCAAAAAACCATACAGTGCAACCAGTGTAGTCTGATTCATGGACAAATGATTCTTATGACCTCAGCCCTCTACGCACACCTTGGCAATATAAATCGCCATTGGCTAGTAAATGTTTTTGTTTACTCGCCAGACTAATATACTATTTTACACACACACACACACACACGTTTATTTAGCTATCTAAATGGGGACATTACATAGACTTCTATTGTTTTTATATACAGATAGTTATACACTTTTTAACCTAAACCCCCCCCTCCCCCTAACCCTCCCCCTCACAGAAAACTTTCTGTCTGTTTACAATTTCAAAAGTAAAAAAAAACTGTTTACTTTATTTTTATAACAGTTTTACAAATGAGGAAATCCACAAATTGAGTTTTTTGCCGATTTTGTCAGGTTTTGCTCACTTTTGGGTACAAATTTGTCCCCAAAATATGGTTAAGTAGGTACACACACACACACGCACACACACACATGATTCCACCCAATCAGCTTATCTTTGTAAAATGGAACAGCTTCTTAAATAACTGAATGTGCACTCTTAACTTCAGCCAATCAAGCATTATATTATGATAATTAAGCACTATTTAATGATAGAACTAGTGATTAGAACTAAAACTTGGTAACCATGAATGAATGCATATTTGTAATTTTAACTGAACTTAGGACTGGTGGTGGTGTTTAAGATATTGTTGGTAATAGGTAATAGTAATTATTATTAAAAGATACTACTACTACTACTACACTGTTATCTGCTGGGTTCATGAATATTGATCACGTTGTCAGCGTTTGCTCGAACTGATTTGCTGAAATCAAAACAGGAACGGTAATAGATGAGCGCCAACCAACGAGAGCTGTTCGCGCATTAGCTCCGCCCACTGCCGAGAAACCGGCATATCTTCTGCTTGTTCTTAAAAGCTGAATAATTCTAAATGAACTATTGTTATTTTGACAGGAAAATACAACAAAGAATATGCTTTACATGTAGCGCGTCGATTCAGCGTGGTATGCAAGACTCTCGCTCTCTCTCTTTGCATGTGTGAGAAACACAGCGCTATCAGTAAAGCGACGGCGAGTCGTGCGCCTTCACACTAGTTTACGGTACGTCAAATACAGGTCCGCTGCGTGCTACATACTGCGCATCCATTGAGTACATGACATGATCCATTGAGCGCATCCAAATAGTACAGATCGCTTGACGGAGAGCGAAACTCTCAAGCGCTCAGTCAGCGTGTTTATCGAGTGAAAATCTGTGTTGAACGCCTCTCACACACATACTGGCGTGTAAAATCTAAGAATTTATTAGCCAATGGCTAATGTTAGACATTATTTAGTTGCCCAGAGTAAGATTTAGTCGCATATGCGAGTGATTTACTCGCAATGTAGAGGGTTGGACCTGGTTCTTTTGGTTCTTTTTAGTACATCAGAATCATTCAGCGCAATTGGTGTAGTCCAGTTAACAAACAAATGACTCTAATGAACTGGTTCACTTTAGTAATAAGCAACCTGCAGCACAATCAATGTCTCAGTTTGTTTCCTGAACCGGAAATACTGAGCTTGTTCTTTTTAATTAACTATTTGAAAAGACTCATGAATTCAGGAGTTAAGATGCGTCACCTTTGTATGGGTAAAATTCCATAATAGGAATCCAAGTGACGTGGATTTCACATGGGATTCAAACAAATTTTCCTATATGTTTTTCAATATAAAGCTGCCTGTTTTGACATTTTAGTAGATGGGGATTCATGTAACTATACACCGTAAAATTTCACCAAAGTTTCCATAATGTGACTGTACCTTTACCGCTGAATCAGTTTGATAAACTCACTTTATTATTACTTCCAGTGATATATATTTTAGTATATTACAGCATGAGAAGGTATGTTATTTTTTCTGCCATGAGTTGTCATCATAAGAATCACCCCTAAGCTTTTACAAGGCATTACGGGTTTGTTAGGTGCTTATTAAAGCATTTAGTCTTTTTCCAGGGCTCATTTGTGGCAACTCCTCTGAGAGATAGTCAACACAGAGGCAAAATGAGCTATAGCCTGTGAGTCGCTACATTCCCCTCAGCTTCTGTCACTGTGCCCAGTGTATGTCAGCTGTTTAAAGAGACCCAGACCTTTACGTTTAGGTCACACAAAATCTCTGGCTGCCCATTGTTTCTGGGCTGTGTGTCCCAGTGGTTGTGATGAGGTCGGTGTAAAGGTGTGCTAGATGCTGTCAGAGCAAAGGAGAGTCATTTGATTTATAACAGCTTTCAGAACTGTACTGCTTCATCTAGATTCATAACTATTATCAAATTAATTAAACAGCCTGTGCCCTGCTTCTGTCTCCAACACTTTTACAAGTACTAGTTTTTCTCTTCCTTTCATTAATCAGAATAAAGCTAAATGTACTAGGCCTATATTTTTTGAACAAACTACTTTGTTTTTGGACATGCTTGCTGCAGTCTTTCTTAAAAGATATATTTGTGCATCTTTGCTATTCACACTGTGCTTTTTGTTGTTGTTTTTTTTACTTCTCACCAATTTCTCACTCTTATTTCTCTCTCTCTCTTTCTGTCTGTTTCTCCATCAGGAGCTGTGTGATGATCCTCACTTGTTTGTGGATGGGATCAGTGCCCATGACCTGCACCAAGGGCAGCTGGGAAACTGCTGGTTTGTGGCGGCCTGCTCCAGCCTGGCTTCCCGAGAGTCACTGTGGCAGAAAGTAAGTCGGTACAGTGTGTAAACATGCATCTATCCTGCATATAACATTCCCTCTAAGCTACGATTTTGCTGCCGCTCAGATAGAAAAAAAATAAATAAATCAGCGCAGAAGGCAGATACCAAAGTATTCAGGAAAAATCTAGACATTTCTTAAATGAGAATTTCAAATGGTTTCAGAATTGTTTTGAATGGAGTCCATCTTAATGTGCATTGGTGTTAAGTATGAAAGTGCAGCTGTGAGAAGATTTGTATGCAAATTCCCAGCACTGATTCATTTGCAAGATAATGAGAACATTGTAGAATTTGGAGGCCGTTATTATTGTGATCTTGTGACCTTGATAAAACAGAAAAATAAATAGGAAAAAAAAATCAATATTATTTTTGTATTATAATATAATTATATTTATTATATTATTATTATAATAATAAAATAACAATGTTAGATGATATACCAATATAGTAACATTATTACATTATTATATTTTTTACTATATATTATTGTATCATATATTTCATTTAATTAATATTTAATTAACTGTACAAAATAAATGTGTATGTAATTTAATTTATTTTTATTTAGATCAACAACTAAAATTTGTTCATATATGTGACATAATTCATACTATGTCAAACTAATAATAAAATAAATTACTTATACAAATGTACTTTGAATTTGTATAAGTAATTTATTTTGAATCAAATACAATAATAATATTTAGATTTGGTTTAAAATGACTTTTGCCTTGATATTATTAATTATATTTTATCATATATTTATTTATTTATTTATTAATGTATTTTATAAAATATAAATTTATGAACATTTTGTACATATTGTTCAGTGTTAGTTTTATTTTTTATTGTTGTTTCAAAATTCATAAATATATACTACATAATTATGGTAACCCTTTAGTATAGGGACCAATTCTCACTATTAACTAATTGCTTATTAGCATGCCTATTATTAACATATTGGCTGTTTATTAGTACTTATAAAGCACATATTCTGCATGACCATATTCTACATCCCTAATCCTATCCAATACCTAAACTTAACAACTACCTTACTAACTATTAATAAGCAGCAAATTAGGAGTTTATTGAGGCAAAAGTCATAGTTAATTGTTTGTTAATAGCGAGAATTGGACCTTAAAATAAAGTGTGACCATAATTCTAGTATATACAATTATAGAATAATGTATAGAATTATAGAACTCATTAAATAATCACTTTATGGCTGAATGGTTTGCCCAATAGGAATAGGTTTTGCTCAGCAAGCACAAAAATAGTTAAGTTTTGCCTACATGTATCACTTTTCCCTTGATACTTGCAGAGGTTGCAGAGGTTTCCCATAAGACCTGCGCTGTGGGATTTAAACGTGCATATTCTTGCATATTTTGTCAGAATATCTTTTTGTTACCTTATATAAAGAGTGTGTTAAGCAGCGAGGAGGAGCAAAACAGTCTCTCTGAGCTCTATTAGCAGCTGTAAGTGCAGCCTGCCATAGGATCTGTGTGCTCTATTAGGAACCATTACCTGATGATGGTTAAACAGGGGAGAGATCCACTCACCTGTAGCTTCATGAATGCACACACACGCACCCTGTAGTTCCAGCTGGTGTAAACTGTATTTCGGTTTCTGTTTGTAGCTTTGTTGGAGGTAGACAGGTAAAGGGTGTTAATGGTTAATGGTTTATGAGCTGTTATTTAGCTTAAATGTTAAGCTAGGGGCCCCCGCATCCTCCCCAGGGCGCGAAGTGTTGTCCCCTGCCTAGGGAAACATTTCCTCTCCCCTAGAAACACACATCATCATGAAGGGGTTGACTTATAGGGCTTTCCCATGTGACTCCTCTCCCCCGTCCTGTCATTTGTTTTCCTGACAGGGTCGGGCATTGATAAATGAAGGTGTGTATGCTGCTATCCTTGCCCCGTGTCTTTGCAGCAACCTTTTATCACACCCAGTCACATGCACCCAGCATGGATACATACTCGAGGGCAGTGGTTATCGCAAGATGACTTAAAATAAGACAAAACAAGCATTCATATAAACCTTTGAAGAACCAGGATTCCTACAATTTAGAAAAACCTGGATATATGAGGTAGTCTGATTTCAAAAATGTGATTTCCAGGACCTGGAAAGTCATGAAAATGTATAAAATGTTATTACTCCTTGTACATTTGTATATATTTTATTAATATACATTTTTGTGTTTATACCAAGCCCAAAAATATTTTATCAGGTAGAAATTGTGAGTAAAATTCCTATTTTTAATCCAGAAAAAAATGGAATAGCCATGGGCTTCGAATATTATCGTGGACATTAAGGAGCCTTGAAGTCTAAAAGATTGAGAACCACTGCTCAAGGGCACTCCCATTACACCCCAGTACATTAATTATTTAAAGAACTACAACCACTAAAAGCACAAGTTTTGCTTTATTCATGAATAATTTTGATCTTCTTGAATTATTAGTGCGATTTATCTTGGGTTAAAGTCTCATCACACTCACAAAAACAGCTAAACATGAACAATCAGACAGATAAAGCTCAAGATCTGGTCATAAAATCGAATTTTATTGGTCTTTAGGAACATCATTTTAAACCACTTGGTCTAGGTTAAGTAAACTCAACAGAAAGCCGCCATACCCTTAAAGTTCTCTTACTTCTGGAACTCAATGGAGCACTCGATGTTCTCCGGACTCAAACCGTCTTCAAAGGCGAACAGAAAATACATCACCTTGCGAACCTTGGCCAGCTCGGCTATCCTCTCGCCGAACTCCTGAGCGTCAGCCTCGTAGCATTGGATGAGATCGTCGTCTGCGCTTTTCCAGAAGAGGCCGGTCGGTTCGAGGAGCTGGCGGGTCATGAGGTGGGTCAGGTCGGGCGTCCAGAGTTGGGAGGTGGCGATGATGTTGAGGCGGCCGGGTGCGGACATGCGGATGTTCCAGCGGGTGAAATGCAGGGCCTGTTCGGAGAAGTCCAGACGGTAGACGTGCTCGTTGGACTTCAGTAGACGCTCTCCGTCTTGACGTTTCTGGCCTCGCTGCTGCAGAGACTGTACTCGCAGACGCATCATCACCGTCAGCTGTATATCAGGGTTGAACGTCAGCTCAAGAGACATGTTCCCAGTGAAGATGTTTTGAAACCTGATAGCTTAGGGCTTCTTCTCTTGTCTGGCCGGATTAGGCTTGTTATCCACCGTGTGACTTCTGTGGTATGAGTGCCACAGTGAGACCTTGTGCTCTGAAACCAGCTTATTTCACAGTGGGGGTTTCTGTTTAGATGTTTGTTGCTCTGGGCAACAGCAATGCTGGGCTCTCCAAGAGGGAATTCGAGACATCTGTGTTTGCTACATGTGTTTGTTTCACATTCACTGTCGATAGAGTTTACTCCCAACTGAACAGAAGTCACCTGCAGTCAGCATCACAATGTGTACCTGAGCGCAGATAATGGACCTGCTCCTCTTGGAACAATTACCACAGAGGTGTACTTGAAATCTAATCTCTGTTCTGTCCCAGAGGACTCGCTCAGGATGAAAGAGATGTAGTTGTCCTATACAGCATCCAAATCACCCTGGTGTCCTTCCCTCAGTAGTCTTTAACATTCAGGAAAATGCTGCTTTTTTGACCTGCATCTGTCTGTATTTATGAACTTTTAAATTGTTAAGCAATGACATGAACCTGATCCACGAAATATTACACATTATTGGAAACTCGTCTAGTTTAGTGCTCTTTTTATAGTTTTTGTTTATATATTTTTTCTTTTGATGAAAATATCCTGTAAATGTAGACAGTATTTTGTCATGTCATTAATTTTAGTTCTTTGACTAAAATGACAAATGATGAGAAATAAAATAAAATAAAATATGTGATAAAATATTATTTATCAACAAAACTAATATGTGACCCTGGACCACAAAACCAGTCATAAGGTTAAATTTTTTGAAATTGAGATTTATAAATCATCTGAATAAATATGCTTTCCATTGATGTATGGTCTGTTAGAATAGGACAATATTTGGCTGAGATACAACTATTTGAAAATCTGGAATCTGAGGGTGCAAAAAATCAAAATATTGAGAAAATCACCTTTAAAGTTGTCAAAATGAAGTTCTTAGCAATGCATATTACTAATCAAAAATTAGGTTTTGATATATTTACGGTAGTAAATTTACAAAATATCTTCATGGAACATGATTTTTACTTAATATCCTAATGATTTTTGGCATAAAAAAATCGATAATTTTTACCCATACAATGTATTTTTCGCTATTGCTACAAATATACCTGTGTTACTTAAGACTGGTTTTGTGGTCCAGGGTCACATATTTAGTTGACGGTAATGTGAAAAATGAAAAAAAAAAATAATAATAATCTTAAACAACATTAGAACGCTATTTTGTTCCTCAGTTCTTATCTTCTTATTTTCCTGCACAGGTTTGCAGCAGTTTGACAAAATGTACTAAAAACATACACTCTTATACATTACTTACAGTAATTGTTCAGTACTTGTACAGTACTTGTATCAGTTTAAGATCAAAAAACAAATAAATTTAATTAATAGAAAAAAACTAGAGGTTATTATGCAAACACAAGAATTTTGTCTGCCTAATAGGTCAAGTGTATTGTCCTTGTTAAAGCTGCAGTCCATAAGTTTTACCTCTTTGTCGCCCTCTCTGTTTGAAAACCTGGAATTGCAGTTACTTGCGGAATTATCTTCCTTGCCTGGGTTGTACTCTGGCACGGCTCCTATATATTCCCGGTGTGAATCCTATACTTAGTAATCACAGATTCTAGCCTACGTCTTGGAATATATGACCCAAATAAGAATTTTCACCGGATATAGTCATCTGAACAAGTAAGTATCAAGTCTGTCCTGCAGGATCCTCACATGCGATAACCTAGTAGCTGGGACAACTTCTTTATGTTTACAGACGTGGCGTAATGACGCAGCAGCATACTCGAATTTCCCGCGAAAACCTACCCGTACCACTCAAATTAGAAAACATTATTATAAGCTAACCGTTGTGAATCGGGCTAAAGTAAGGCGATAGTTTTGAACACTGGCTGGTTATGTACTTGCTCAAATATTGATTTTGGATAATTTTTAACCAAAAAAAGTTACGGACTGCAGCTTTAACTAAAACTATTAAAAATCATTAATCATGTTAATAAAATTATTAGATAAATATTATTTTATTTAAAAGAAAACTTTTAAATAAAATAGTGGATGAAAAACATTTGGTAACACTTTACTTAAAGGGGTCCTATTATGCTTTTTCACTTTTTGAATTTTAGTCAGTGTGTAGTGTGTATGTTTGGGCATAAAAAAGATCTTAAAACTTACAAATCTCAAAGTCCTTTTTAAAAAAATCCCTTTTCTAGAACTACAACGAACGGCTCGTTTGGACTACAGCGTTTGTTTTCCGGGTTTTGTGATATCACAAAGTGGTCCATTAGAATATCATTAAAATAATTCCCGCCTACAGAAATTAGAATGGTTGAAGGGTGGGGAGGGGCGAGGTCGTGGTTAGAACCATAGACTGTATAAAAAAAAGGGACGTAGTGTCCGTGACGTCGCCCGTAGGTTTCCTAAGAGCGTTTTTGAAGCCTAAAGTAGGCGGAGCTGGCCGTCGTCATCTTGGCAGCGCGTCACCGCGCGTCACTCCCGGATAATCGAAAATGGGCAAAGAGGCAGGAGCTGGTACATAATAGGACCCCTTTAAAGCCTTTGTATATAATGCATAATAAAGGGTTATTAAAGGGTGTAATACATTATAATTATTCATAATGTGCTTTGTAATGCATTACATCTTGTCGTAAATAATTATAACCAAATCAATTTAAGATGCATTTTGTATCAATGAATTGATAAGTGTAAAGTTACAATTATTCATGAGATTGAACAATGCATTATAAGGTGCATTACAAGGCATAATTATTGCATTAAAACTGCTTTTATAATGCATCATACATAAAGGCTTTAAGTAAAGTGTATCCAAACATTTAAATAAAAATGAGAAAGGTTGTCTTATCAACTAACCATAATAAAATAAGGTTATGTTGAAGTACTGAAATTTCTGAAACTTAAATGTTTTTAAGAATAAAACTAATAAAAAATGACAAATGCACATAACAAAATGACAAAAACTTTTACTAAAATTGAAATGGCACTACATGTCACTTTTGTCTCTTTCTAGCTTATCCCAGACTGGAAGGAGCAGGAATGGGATCCAGAGAAGGCAGACTCTTATGCAGGAATATTCCACTTCCGCTTCTGGCGGTTTGGGGAATGGGTGGACGTGGTGATCGATGACCGTCTCCCCACAGTGGATAACCAGCTGGTGTACTGCCATTCAAATGATAGCAACGAGTTCTGGAGTGCCCTTGTGGAAAAAGCCTATGCCAAGTAAGCAGTTCAGGCAGCAGACAAATTCAAAAGGTCTATACAGAGATTAACATTCAAGTAGTGTGATAACATAGTGATGCTAAGTTCTTTCTCTATACCATTCAAGAGTTTATGGCTGCTATGAGGCCCTGGATGGTGGAAACACAGCTGATGCCCTGGTGGACTTTACTGGCGGTGTGTCAGAACCCATGGACCTTCTGGAGGGCCAGTTTGCTCAGGATGAAGTCGCCAGAAACCAACTCTTTGAGAGAGTGCTCAAGGTCCATAATCGAGACGGCCTTATCAGCTGCTCTATCAGGGTGAGAAGGACACTCTTACTTTATTTTAGTATATTTTAGTACAGTATACTTTATATATATTATATTTTTATATTTATTCCTATATTTATACACTAACACATGTAGTACATATTATTGATCAGCATTTGTCTCACGTCTGTCAAGATTTGTATTCAGACACTCATCCATCTATTAATCCAGCCATCCATCATTTTTTCTGCCTTCAATTATTTTCTTTTATAAGACTGTACCTTCCCAGACTCAAAGCAATCTTTGATTGTGTGTGACTTGCTTATCAATGGTCTGTGATTCCTTTCATACATGGAAAAAAAAACTACGTTTTTGAATATCTTCATAGCTGGAAGTTGTTTTTCTTCACTAGGATATCAAATAAAATGCCTCTCAGTGCAAAAGAGAACTCCATTGAGTGTTCAGAAACATTTAGAAATTCATTTGAACAGCATCATCTGATGTGCCAGACAGGTCTGTGATGTAAGCAGGTTATCCGGGGATCATAACAGAAACAACTTTATCAAGTTTCACCACAACTTAAGGGCTTTTGTTCAAATGTTGAGGAGAAAATTAAACGGTTTGCATTGATTTATAAATGTTCTGTTATATACTCAACAAAGTCCTTTCATGTCCAAGTTCAGTCACTCTCTGTCCATTCTTACAACTTAGTCTTGATTATGTCGACACAATTATTCATGTCACAGAGCCTACAAATCTATGCATATTGCCAGCTCATTTGCACAGCAAGCCCTCTGCTCACTGGAGTGTGATAAATGGGCGTGGCTTGTCTCCTACTGATTAACATCACCATATTTCACTGTACCATGAAATAACGGCCGATATTTTCATAATCGATAATTCACAGACAGTTCATGTGCTTGCATTCTAATCAGGGATAAAGATTATTATGCTTTTGGATAGACTTGAAATTGGTGTTCAGCAAACTAACTGAAATTTGACCTTTGGTGTACAGGCAACCACACTAGAGGACATGGAGGCAAGACTGGACTGTGGGTTAGTGAAAGGCCATGCCTATGCGGTGACCGACGTTCGCAAGGTCCGTCTGGGACATGGCCTTCTGGCGTATTTCAAGTCAGAAAAGCTACACATGATTCGCATGAGGAACCCCTGGGGTGAAAAGGAGTGGAGTGGACCGTGGAGCGATAGGTGAGACTGCCCCCTCTTGGATTGGAGGTATTACATACAGACTCTATAGCAGGGGTATCCAATCCTGTGAATTTTAGTTCCAACACACTTGCCTAGAAGTTTCAAATGAGTCTAAAGAGCTTGATTAGTTGGTTCAGGTGTGTTTAACTGGGGTTGGAGCTAAACTCTGCAGGACAGTGCCCCTCCAGGATCTGATTTGGACACCCCTGATCTAGAGCATGGTGTATGACAGGGTTTGCAAACGCCTGGGGATTTGTGAGGAAACTGCAGGGGGTATGAGTTGATGGAAAGCTAATAAGTAGGTCATAAGCATGTAAAATTTAAATAAATAAATCATTTTAAAATAAAAACAATCAAAATAAAACCCTTACTAAAAACATGAAACATTTAATTTGTTTACCTGCATGTGACCAATAATCTAAATTAGAGAACTGAATATGTAGATGTGTTGTTAAAGGATTGAAATATTATTTGAAAATCTCATGGGGTACTTCGGGTAAACGTAAGTAAAAAAAAATAAATTTGCCTGTCAAAAGGTTTGGGAATAATTAGAAAGAAACTGAATTATTTTTTTTTATTTTTTTTTATGATTGGACATGATGGGAGATAAGGGAGCTAATGCCTTGTTTAGACTGTCAGTCCAAATCTGATTTTTGTGCACATCCATTTGGAATCTGATCATATTTAGCAAGTGTAAACCGCAAAAAAAAAAAAATCACATCAAGTTCAAGTTGAGCTTTATTGTCATTCTGCTACATGTGGGGACATACAGTGGAACGAAATGTCGTGCCTCACAGGACCACGGTGCTACATAAATACAGGCATACAACAATGAAGTAAAACAGTAAAACCTATACACAACTAACCTACTGACAGATTTTGACTGAATATACTATATATAAATAATTGACTATACGGATGCTTCACATAATACTGTACATGTGCAAAGAGAAACATCGTAAGTCAAGCAGCTGGCTACGATGGGATAGCTGACATTAAAGGGATAGTTCACCCAAAAATCAAAATTCTGTAATTAATTACTCACCCTCATGTCGTTCCAAACCCGTAAGACATTCGTTCATCTTCAGAACACAAATTAAGATATTTTTGGTGAAATCAGAGAGCTTTCTGACCCTCCATAGACAGCAAGTTTCAGTTCCATTGAAATGACTTTATTCAAGAATTTCTCCCCTTCCAGGACAGTTTCCGCCGCCATTCACAAGAGTACCAATGAATAGTGGCGAAGACTGACACGGAAGAGAAAAAAATTGTTGAATAAAGTCTTTTTTGTTTGTTTCTTTGCATACAAAAAGCATTCGTGTAGCTTCATAACATTGTGGTTGAAGCACTGATGTCACATGGACTATTTAAAAAAGTGAGTGACGTGACATGTGGCCAAGTATGGTGACCCATACTCAGAATTAGTGCTCTGCATTTATCCCATCCAAAATGCACACACACAGCAGTGAACACACACACACCGTGAACACACACCCGGAGCAGTGGGCAGCCATTTATGCTGCGGCGCCCGGGGAGCAGTTGGGGGTTCGGTGCCTTGCTCAAGGGCACCTCAGTCGTGATATTGAAGGTGGGAGAGAGCGCTGTACATTCACTCCCCCCACCTACAATCCCTGCCGGTACGAGACTCAAACCCGCAACCTTTGGGTTACGAGTCCGACTCTCTAACCATTAGGCCACGACTTCCCGATGTCCTTACTACCTTTCTGGGCCTTGAACGTGGTAGTTGCGTTGCTGAAAAAGCAGAGTCAGAAAGCTCTCGGATTTCATCAAAAATATCTTAATTTGTGTTCCAAAGATGAATGAAGGTCTTACAGGTTTGGAACGACATGAGGGTGAGTAATTAATGACAGAATTTTCATTTTTGGGTGAACTATCCGATTTTATAATACGTTTTTGTTCGACCTGCACTTCCTAAAAACACATTGTTTCTGCACCAACTGTCAGCATGTTTCCTACAACAATGTCTGACATTTTTACATTTTAAGTGGCAAAAAAAATGTTAGTGCGGTCAGACTGAATCAGATTTTCTGAAATGTCATTTGAATCAGTGTTTGCAGAAACAAGGTTGTGTTGTTGTGAAGTGCAGGTCGAGATAAAAATAACAATGTACTGCTAGTCGGTAGGGCTGTGTATCACCAGCAAAGTCACGATACGATACGTATCTCGATACAGAGGCCACGATACGATACGTATCACGATACATGACTGCACTGAATTTCACCTCACACTGCTTACTATAGTGCCATTTCTAACTATTGGCAGAGCAGGCAGTTGACCTCTGCATTATGAAGGGCCTCCATAACTGTACCACAGTACAATATAGGTAATGGCATATGTTTCATGTTTACATTGTGCACTCCCCACCAGGTACAATATTCTGATTGTTTGCATCTTGTTTTTAAGCCCATAAATAATAATGTACTCGTTCTAATAAATGTATATTGTAATGTACTCATTCTAATATATAAAAAAAATAATTTACATTGCTGGTAGGTTATCATCGCACAAATTAACACACTCTCTACGTTCTAAACTAACGCGCTGTCTTCACTGTATCTAACGCACACACATGCTCACTCACACAGATTTTTCACACTTTTTAGCGCTGCCCCCGCAATTTTATCAACTTTTATCAATAGCTTAATCGCTCAAGAGCTACATTATCTTTCACAACAAGGAGCTGGTAGCATCATTGTTTCTAAAGGAATTAAAGCCACAGCTTCACTGTTAGAGAAACGCGGCAAAACGGTGGTAATTCATACATACACAGCCTCTCTCTCTCTCTCTCTCTCTCTCTC
>NW_015645543.1:1888842-1904182 GCF_001515625.1 Sinocyclocheilus rhinocerous
ACTGAAATAAATGAACTTTTCCACGACATTCTAATTTATTGAGATGCACCTGTATATGCTCTATTCATTCTTTTTTTAGAAACCTCGCACTTTTCTACTCAGTTTTAAACATTGTAAAATTTTAAACAAATTAAGCGTGGTCCACTGCTGCACACGTGCCACAATATCGATACAGGGCCAGCTGTATCGATACTCGTATCGTCAAATCTCTGTGACGATACATCGTCGTATCGATATTTTGAACACAGCACTACTAGTCGGCACAGTTTACACACCTCTTTAAATTTTGAGACTGGTGGAGATGGCAGCATGGAATAAAGCCACATTTTTGGTGTAGGCATAGAAATGCAACTTCATTGACATAGAAACCAATGCAGATATTCCAGAAAATGAAAGAGGGACACACCCATCTGAACCCATCTGGGATCTGAACCGTTGCGATACACAGTGTGGACAGTCAGTCATTTAGAATCCGATACACAATAATCGGATTTGGACTGACAGTGTGAAAGTAAGACCTAGTTGCAAGCCAGACTCAAACCCAAATTTCCAAATGAGCACCAAAATTCAATGTGTTGAAGCACTTGCTATATTACGACGTGGCGTTGTGATCAGACATTTTTGCACATCTTCCCAACACTCAATTCTTTACAATCTCTACAAAAACAGAGTGAAAGCACATACAGAAATGATTTGTCCTTTTGCCTTCTCTAGCGTCCTGCAGTGTAGTGCTATACATCCTCAGAGACTAGAGAAAAACATTTCTCTCCTTCCTCTTGAGATGATTTCAGTATAAATAACACATAGCCGAAGTGTCTATTCTTATCGTTGACTGGTGTGAAATTGAGATATCAAGCCAGGCAGGCTGGTATAAAATAGGAAGCTGCTGTGATTGAAACGCAGAGGTCTGAGGGTGTTAAGAAGACATCCACCTCCTTTCATTTAAATAACTGCTCTTGTTTGATGACACCTACCCTAAATATCCACCACTGCAGGTAGCAACATACTATTAAAATGGGACTGTGTAATTGCAGAGAGGAAAATCTTGAAAATCCATCAGTCTTTGTTCAAGTGCTACAACAGACAGGGTTATATTTGCCTCTGAATAATTTACTGGCCAGCCAGAAGACTCTTATTGAGGTGAAAGCAATCTTTCTTCATATTTCTGCTTGATGAATTATTTATTCTGGGCTTGATTAGAAATACTTGGTTAAGTGCTCTATTTCTTTCACAAAATTCTAGGAAATCTTAGTTGATGGTTATTGGACGCAGGCTGTTGTCAGTGAGTATAGTCGTGTGTGTCGTGTGTGAATGTTTATTTCTCTCAGTCTGGTGTACGATGAGTAATCACTGCTCTGTTTTGTAGCTCAGAAGAGTGGAAGAAAGTGAGCAAGAGTGAGAGAGAGAAACTGGGCGTCACTGTTCAGGATGATGGAGAGTTTTGGTGAGGCTCGCTATACTCTTACCATCTAGATCAGTAGATCATAGTGTCTTAACACAGATGGGTTCCAGAAGTCTGAGACTACTAGTCAAAATGCTTCTGTTTTGCATATACTGTGTGTGTGTGTGTGTGTGTGTGTGTGTGCTTGTGTGTGATATGTATGTATGTATTTGTTTTTTTTTCATTATAATGAAAATAACTAATATATGCAATAACTAATCTTAATTGCTTGAAGTATTGGTTAAAACATAAACAATTTCTACACAATTTATTAATCTAGGTAATTTATCAATATGTTGTTTATTCATTATATTATATTATATTTATTATATTATATGATATTATATATTAAACACTTTGCAGTTAATTTGCAATTTGCATTAATCTAAAACATTAATCCAAAATCATTAACATTAGTTACTCCATTACATATGATGGACTAACAATGAAAACATTTTTTGCATTTATTAATCTAAGTTAATGTTCATTTATTTGTAAATATATGTTCATTTTTACTTTTTTTTTTTTTTACACAGCATTTGTAAATCTACGTTAATGTCAATTAAGAAACGTACTATTGTAAATTAATGTTTGCATATAATACAGTAATGTTAATTAAAACACCTTGTAATGATAGTAATGTATTAGTATATATGGAAATTAAGCTATATTAATACAGTAAATATTGTAAAGAATACTTCACATTGTTAGTTCATGATATATAATGCAATGACTAATGTTAACATATTGAACCGTTCAAAATTTTGTAAAAAGCAGATCAACTGAACATCTTAGTGTTTGTTGTTACCCTGTTTTGCTTCAAAACCTTTATTTCTGTGTTTAAATCAGATTTTATCCCAGATTTAAATCCGATTTTATACTGAAATCCCAGGTTTTATACTATTGTACCCCAATGCATCTGATAAACACCTAAATTCTCCATTTATCATAAACTTCTGTTCCCCAACTGGCTGTAAACTGCTTCACCAGGATGAACTTTGAGGATTTCTGTCACTACTTCACCGACCTGATCCTGTGTCGACTGATAAACACGTCTTACTTGAGCATTCATAAGACCTGGGAGGAGGAGGTGATGAGGGGCTCCTGGATCCACCGAGATGACCCGCTCCGCAACCGCGCCGGAGGCTGCATTAACCATAAAGCCACGTTTCTGCAAAACCCACAGGTCAGTGTACCTGTGTGCATCTGCCTTTTTAAAATGTTGTTCTTGTCCTGGAGGCATTTGATGCTTTGGGTATTCATTGGATTGAGTTTAATGTATGTTTCCGCCCACAGTATGTTTTTGATGTGAGAAAAGTGGAAGATGAGGTGCTGATCTGCCTGCAGCAAAAGGAACGCAGAGCTACTCCAAAGGAGGGCAAAGGCGAGAACCTGGCCATTGGATTTGACATCCATAGGGTACAAAATTACATTCCAACACAATACAAACCTTCACATCTGCCTGCAGATAAAGCCAATGATATAAGAACTAAAAATATAAGTACTGTATGGTATCCTGTCAGTCGATGTTCCTGTCTTGATCAAGCAACTTTTCTACCACCAGGTGGAGTTGAATAGGAAATACAGAATGCACTCGGCTCAGCAGAAGGTCGCAGGGTCAATCTACATCAACTCTCGCTGCATCTTTCTGAGGAAAGAGCTAAAGGAGGGACGTTACGTCATCATCCCCACAACCTTTGACCCAGGTCAACATGGAGAGTTCCTGCTCAGAGTCTTCACTGATGTGCCTTCAGACTGCAAGTAAAGTAGCTTCCAAAAAAAGTATAGACCACACTTGTTGCTTATTAGCATGCATATTACTAGCATATTGGCTGATTATTCATGCACATATTAATGCTTTATTCTGCATGACTATATTCTAGATCCCATAACCCTACCCCATACCTAAACATAATGTCTTGGTTACGTATGGTAACCCACGTTCCCTGATGGAGGGAATGGAGACGTTGTGTCGAGTGTACGACACTAGGGGTCGCTCTTGGGAGCCCAAACACCTCTGACATCTTTGAGAAAATGTCAAGGAAATTGCGTCTCAACCCACTCAGAGGCAATTCGGAGTTGTGGCATGAAGGACACAACGTCTCTGTTCCCTCCATCATCCTCACTCCCAGTGAGCAAGGTAGGCCTCTGGCCTGATAGGCCGTTAGGATTACATCCACAATCCAGTAGGAGATCCTTTGTCTGGAGACAGCATTCCCCTTCTGCTGTCCTCCAAAGCAAATAAAGAGCTGTTCAGAACGTCTGAAACTCTGAGTGCGATCTAGGTATGTTTGTAGGGCTCGCATTGGGCACAACAGAGACAGGTCAAGCTCCCCTTCTTGGAAGGGGATAGCTTGCAATGTTACCACCTGGTCCCTGAAAGGAGTGGTGAGAACCTTAGGCACATATCCAGGCCGAGGTCTCAGGACAACGTGAGAGTCTGCCGGCCCGAACTCCAGGCATGATTCGTTAACGGAGAGGGCTTGAAGATCCCCCACCCTCTTGACAGAAGTGAGTGCAGTCAGGAGGGCTGTCTTCATAGAGAGGGCACTGAACTCAACTGACTGAAGAAGCTCAAACGGATCTCTCTGTAAAGCCTGCAAGACCACAGTGAGATCCCAAGAGGGAATCAGACGTGGCCTCCGGGCGTCTCTGAGGAACCTAATAACCAGATCGTGCTTCCCCACCGATCTGCCTCCCACGGTGTCGTGATTAGCCGCAATCGCGACCACGTACACCTTAAGTGTAGAAGCAGACAGGTGCCTGTCCAGGCCTCCTTGGAGGAAGGAGAGCACAGATCCGATGCCACATCTCCGAAGGTCCTTCCCCTGGGAAGAACACCAATTCACGAAAAGGCATTCACCACTGCTGGTGAAAGGTCTCTGGGTTCTTCCTGGTCGTATCCAGGGACCAAAAATGA
Organism: Sinocyclocheilus rhinocerous; assembly: GCF_001515625.1. Taxonomy (NCBI): domain Eukaryota; kingdom Metazoa; phylum Chordata; class Actinopteri; order Cypriniformes; family Cyprinidae; genus Sinocyclocheilus; species Sinocyclocheilus rhinocerous. Next base: position 1,893,204 of record NW_015645543.1, read on the forward strand.
AGGTTCCAGAGATCCGGGCGCGGATGCCAAATTGTGCCCTTCCCCTGAGAAAGGAGGTCCTTCCTCAGGGGAATTCGCCAGGGAGGAACTGATGCCATGAGCATGAGCTCCGAGAACCAGGTCCTGTTGGGCCAATAAGGGGCCACAAGCAGGAGCTGTTCTCCATCTTCCCTGACTTTGCACAGTGTCTGTGCAATGAGGCTCACTGGGGGAAATGCATACTTGAGTAGGCCCCTGGGCCAGCTGTGAGCCAGTGCATCTGTGTCGAGGGGAGCCTCGGTCAGGGAGTACCACAACTGGCAATGGATCGATTCCTACGAAGCAAACAGGTCCACCTGTGCCTGGCCGAACTGACTCCAAATCAGCTGAACCATTTGGGGGTGAAGCCTCCACTCGCCCCTGAGCGAGACCTGTCGCGAGAGGAGATCCGCTACACAATTGAGGTCGCCCGGGATATGAGTGACATGCAGAGACCTGAGTCTGTGCTGGCTCCAAAGTAAGAGATGGGATGAGTTGTGACATGCGATGGGAGCGAACACCACCCTGGTGGTTGATGTATGAAACCGTCGCTGTGTTGTCCATCCAGACCAACACGTGCTTGCCTTGGATCAAGGGTCGAAACCTCCTCAAGGTCCATATACCCCAGGAGCCTCTGAAAGTTTTTGAGAGGGACCGCTGTTCTCTGCTTGAGAGCCTTCAAGCATTTCAGCACCGACTGAGCACGATCCTGAGAGAGGTGTGCAGTCATCGTAACCGAGTCCAATTCTATACAGAGAAAAGAGATACTCTGCACAGGGGAGAGTTTGCTCTTTTCCCAGTTGACCCAAAGTCCCAATCGGGCTAGGTGGTCGAGGACCATGTCCCTGTGTGCGCAAACCAATTCTCGCAAGTGAGCTAGGATCAGCCAGTCATCGAGGTAATTTAGAATGCGAATGCCCACTTCCCTGAGAGGAGCAAGGGCAGCCTCTGCGATCTTCGTAAAGACCCGAGGAGGCAGGGACAGCCCGAAGGGAAGAACTTTGTACTGATATGCCCGTCCTTCGAAGGAAAACCGAAGAAACGGCCTGTGCCTTGGTAGGATTGAGACATGAAAGTATGCATCCTTCAGGTCTATTGCCACAAACCAATCCTGATCTCTGAAACATGTTAATATGTGCTTGAGTGTTAACATTCTGAACGGAAGCTTGTGAAGGGCCCGGTTCAGAGTCCTCAAATCCAGGATTGGTCTGAGCCCCCCGCCCTTCTTGGGTACAATGAAGTACGGGCTGTAAAATCCCTTCTTCATTTCGGCCAGGGGGACAGGCTCGACTGCACCCTTCTCGAGAAGGGTTGCAACTTCCGCCCGAAGAACAGCCACATTCTCACCTCGTACTGAGGTAAACAGAATGCCCCTGAACTTGGGCGGGCGCCTGGCGAACTGAATCGCATAGCCGAGCCAAATGGTTCTGAGGAGCCATCGGGAGGGATTGGAGAGGCTTAACCAAGCATCCAGATACCCTGCCAACAGTCTCAAAGGAACCATGTTTGTCATACCTCGGGCAGGGTTCCTGTGGCTGAGCGGAGTGGAAGGCGCTGTGGTAGGAGGTTAAACGTCCTGTAAAACACACCACGCCTTGTCCGCAGGGTCTGTCACATGTGCCACCGACAGATGAGGGAACATGAGTTCGCCAGCATGCGTCGTGTTGGCTGAGTGATAGACCCTTTGCATCTGAATGTGAGGAGGTCTGTTTCCAAACAGGTTCTAATGCATGGTTTCAGCGTCCGGCCGTCGCAAATGGGAGGGCCAAAAACGCTGTGTGTGTGACCCAGAGAAGAAGGAAATTGCTCTTTTATTGACCAGGTGGTGGCTGTCTGCCAGGTGGCAGACAGCTGTGGTGGAGCCGAATCAACCTCCCATCCCCCCATCAGAATTGGATTCAGGCTGGCCAGATGGTCCCTCCTCCCTGGGTCACCTGTCTCAGGAACGCTTTGAAGCCTTGCAAGGGTTCCTGGTCCCCTGATGACGAGCCTTCCTGCGAGTGGTGGGCCGTTGGTCAGGCTTGACTGAAGGCCCAGGCTGTTGCGAGGCCTCAGCAGTCCTTGCAGGGGGCCGTCCCCGGCGACGTGCAGATGGGGGCTGCTGACTCGAGGGTGCAAGAGTAGGACCTGACCCACGCCGAGGCAGGAAGTGTTTGATGGCCTCCATCTGCTTCTTCACCGTGGAGAACTGCTAGGTAAATTCTTCCACAGTGTCGCCAAAGAGACCAACCTGTGAAATGGGGGAATCAAGAAAGCGTACTTTCTCTGCTTTCCGCATCTCAGCCAGGTTGAGCCACAGGTGGCGTTCTTGGACCAACGCAATCGCTCTCTCCACCTGGGCAAGGGAAAAACGAGAAGCTTGTGGGGATTGCCGCGGTGCATATCGCTGTGGCCTCATACCCGGAGGTAGAAGGACCATAGCGGTAAGTCCTTCTCGTGAAGAACCCGAGCCACGAGCACAACGTGCCGTTGGGAAGTTCCTTGCAAGCAAGGCACGAACCATCCACAAGTGCTGCCTCAGCATGAGCACGGCCCAAACACTGAATATAACACTCGTGCCGGTCGTCTTTCGAGATGTGCCAACCACAACCAGAAACACACGGACGGAAAGGCATGATGAAACGCACAATTCCACCTGTGTAGCTCTTTCAGAGAAATTGTACTCTTTTAGAGGAAATTTGCTCTTCTAGAGATCGCCGTTGAAGCACCCAGGGGTACTCTCACAACACTTATCTGTGTATAAGTAGGGAGAGACCTCTGACCGTGCCTTAGATCCAACGACAAGGAATCGAGAGGTGAATGATCGCAACTTCTCCGTGAGAGACGCTGCATTCGGCTCTGAAAAACAGAACGAGTGAGCAGATGCCACACTGGCCTATTTATACCCGGATGTCCGGGGCATGGCCAGCTATGCAAATTCTGCACACCCAATTTCATTGGCCTTTTCTCAAAGATGTCAGAGGTGTTTGGGCTCCCAAGAGCGACCCCTAGTGTCGTACACTCGACACAAGGTCGGAGTGAACAACAGAAAGGGAACTACTACAACAACTACCTTACGTACTATCAAAAAGCAGCAAATTAGGAGTTTATTGATGGAAAAATGTCCTTGTTAATAGTGAATATAATCTAAAGTGTTACCTTGTATACTATTATAGTATTTATTAATAATTTGAATTAGCTTTTATTTTTGTTCAATTTTGATTTTAGTTCAAGTAATTTAGTTATTTGGACATTTTTATTTATTTTTATTATTTTTTTCCATGTAGCTTCATATTCATTTCAGATCAAGTTTTAATTTTTTTAAGTTTAAGCTTTTACATTTTTCTTCTAAAATTGATATTTTATTTAATATTTGACTGTAATGTAATGGCTGAAAATTCATATTTGCCATGACAGGAATAAATTAAACTTTTAAATATAATCAAATAGAAACATGTTATTTTAAATCACAATATTTCACAAGATTACTATTTTTATTGTATTTTTTTATCAAATAAATACATCCTTGGTGAGCATAGGAGACTTCTTTCAAAAACATAGGAAAATCTGAACAACCCCAGACTTTTAAACAATAATGCCTTCTTATAGTCTTTTTAAGAATAATATTCTTAATATGCCATGCAATTTTGCTTCTCAAATAAAAAAATGTTTTATACTAGATAAAAAAGATTTCTGATTAAGAACATATTATTTGCAGTGTGTTTGTTGTCAAGTCAACATAAGTTTAAGTTTTTAAGTTTTTCATGTAATGTTACTATTTTATTTGTATATTTTAGCTTTATTTTGGTTCAAAATCAACCAAATTGATTTTTAGTCGTTTTAGATTTAAATTTTGTTAACATTAACAACCTTGCTGATATTGTTCCTGCGTGTGTTTCCTTAGAGAATTAACTCTGGACGAGCCTCCACAGACATGCTGGACTGGGATGTGCGGTTACCCTCAGCTGGTCACCCAGGTGCATGTGTTAAGTGCCGAAGGCCTGCAGGGCCAAGATGCCAATGGAGGTATGTCTAGTATTTCTATATATAACAGATATATTGCAGTGTGTTTAGAGGGACAAAATCCAATAGCTGAAGATCAGCACTTTTTATTTACCTTGATAAAAGTTTCATTTATGATTTATCCTTTTAAAAAATATTCTTTCTTCTGGATGTGATTATACTAATAACAATGTGCAGTTGATTTCTCCCCGTAGACCCAGAAATCAGTGCTCTATATTTGCAGTCATGTACATTTTTTAAAGATAGTTCACCCAAAAATGCAGGTTTTTTTGTCATCATTCGGTGCAGTAAATGACTTTTGGGTGAATTATTCCTTTAAGCCATTATAGATTCAGACACTTATGCTGCTTAATAAGTCTAGAGTTTTTACATACAGAAATCTCTTTTGACCGCACACAGAGCTACAGTGCTTGATCTCCCACAAGACACGCTCTGACTTCTGCACTGGAGGTACTGACTTTTAGCTGCTGCTTAGCATCTAAATGTATCTCCCTCCCCTTATAGAAATGTGAGCATGTGATAAGATTAATCTGAATTCTGAAATGTGTCCAAATCTGCCACACTGTATCTTGTTTATTTGTTTTTTTTTAAATACATGTTTTTGGTGTGACTAGCATTACTTAGTGCTCCAGTGTCTTTAATTCTCTAGTGTCAGTTTGTGTCCTTTGTTACACCTCAGTACTCTGGTTTTAGATTTGCATTCATGTACTTAGTGGCACTTTCTTACCAAAGTGAATTATGATAAAGTGTACAAATCACAAATAACAAAACATGCAAAGATAGTCTACCAAGATAAAATCCACAACAATTCCAAAGATATGACAGTGAGTCTCTAATGACATGTTAAGTGAAAGAATAAATGAATGCAGGGAGTTTTATGGAGGTTAGTTGTTTTTTTGTTTTGTTTTGTTTTTTTGATGATGATGATGAATGAAAGGTGTTGGTTTGAAATCAGAGTTTAGTTTGTTTGGTTGTTCAAAGAAAACTGGTGTTTTCTCCACCCGAGTTGTTGCTTAGCCTCAGTGGTAAACAGGTGCTATTCACAGTGGTGATGTAAACACAGTAATGATGGGAGAACTGGGTGAAACTGAACTCAGGTTCAGTGCAAGCTATTTTTTATTTCCACTTTGACTATTTCAGTGCATTTGCATTGTATTTGTTTCTTTATGGTGCACTACAAAAAGCATTTTTGTCATTAATCATCTGTCGAACAAGACATTTATTCTAGAATTGTTTTCAGTGAATATATATCAAATATAAATATATATACACTACTGTTCAAAAGTTTGGGGTCAAAAGACTTTTTTATTCAGCGAGGGTGCATTATTGATTAAAAGTGGCGGTAATTATATTTATAATGTTACAAAAGATTTCATTTAACTGCTGTTTTTTTTACTTTCAATTCATCAAATAATTCTGAAAAATGTATCTCAGTTTCCACAAAAATATTAAGCATCACAACTGCTTTCAACATTGATAATTAAAAAAAAAAAAGTTTCTCGAGCACCAAATCAGCCTATTAGAATACTTTCTGAAGGATCATGTAGGGATGTAACGGTATGAAAATTTCTTATCACGATTATAGTGACTAAAATTATCACGGTTATCAGTATTATCACGCTATTGTTAAAATGTGCTGGATATGTTAAAAAAGTACCGACACATAAATCACTTCACCAAGTTTTATATTTAAAAATCAACAAACAACAAATAAAATGATTTTTGTTTGCATAATCACTAAAACAATAACATTACCAATGATGTTCGGATTTTAAATGACAACTTGACTGACAACAGTTTAATAGCATGTTGAAATATCTAATGTAAATGTTCAAATAAAGCTTTGAAAAAGTTTAATAAAAAGATAAACCTCACATTTCAGCCTTTAAATAAAGAATAAAGATATGTCGAAATTATAATTAATTAATAAATGATTATATGTATTTTATCTGATCCATAAATAATTCTACAACTGAATTAGAGCTGTTTCCCGTGAACTCCGTGGACAGAGCAGTATTGCGATTAAGATAACTTCCTTTAGGTAATACATGGAGCGAAGATGAAAACAAAATGCCATCGAATCGTTTCTAAAGACAGTCAGAACCTTCAGAGGTGCATTCATATAATTAATTAATTCATATATTCATTTGTATAATTCCCTTAGCACTCTTTTAAATCCTCCCAGCTTTTCCGCCCTGATCATGATTTATCGTCAAACCGGTAATCGTTACATCCCTAGGATCATGTGACACTGAAGACTGGAGTAATGCCTGCCTGCTGAAAATTCAGCTTTGCCATAACAGAAATAAATTACATTTTAAAATATATTCAAATAGAAAAATTGTAATAATATTTAACAATATTACTGTTTTACAGTGTTTTTGATCAAATAAATGCAGCCTTGGTGAGCATAAGAATAAAGAATAACACTCTTACGTCAAATAGAAATATCTTGTTAAAAGTTGTTTAATTTTTTTTTTTACTAGATAGCAAAATTACTGATTACGAAAATATTTTTGCAGTGTGTCATTGGTAGAGATAGCATATCCATGCTTTGAACGCTATCATATAAAGTGTGTTGCTGTCTCATGTCTTTTTTCTTTAGCCTCTGACCCATATGTGATCATCACCTGTGAGGGGGAGAAGGTTCGCTCCCCCGTGCACAAAGACACACGCTGCCCCAGTTTTGACGTTAAAGGAATATTCTACCGCAGAAAGCCAAAGGAAGGCATTCACATCGAGGTGAGTTGGAAGTATGTAATTACATCTCTTCCTCCTTCAGTCCTTTCCACAAACTGCTACAGATCTCCTTCCCTGTACTGGTATGTACACTGATCTGTTCCTCTCACCTTATTTCTGTTTTTCTTCTCTATTTCTCCTGCTTAACCCTTCTGACTGCTCCATGACGAACTCAGATCTACAATAAGAATGTGATTGTTGACACCTTCCTGGGTCAGGTGACCCTCTTTAGTGACCCTAACGACCGCCAAGAGCAGCACACGGTCTACCTTAAAGACAAGGGTGGTCGTCAAGACAACAACCTTCCAGGCACACTGACTGTGCGCCTGATCACCTGCACCACTTTAACCAACATCTGATCATGCATCCCGCCACTTCACTCTCTCTGCTTGTGTTCCTTGTTCACCCACAATGCCTTTAGCCCTCATAATTTTCTACTGATTTTTTTTTCAATGAACGGTTAGTTGATCCTAAAAAAAAGAAAAAACGTGTAATTCTGTCACTATATCATGTCACTTCAAACCTTTTGCTGTTATTTTTTCAGTGGAGCAAAGAGGCAGAACTTTAATGAATCTTGACCACATCCATAAAGCCCTTAAAGGTATATTTCACCCAAAAATGAACATTCTGTCATCATTTACTAAGGCTAATGATACATGGGGCAACTTTTTGATCAATTTTGCCAGGCAACTTTTTTTGAGCAATGTTACTTGAGAATGGGTAACACATTTTTATCTGGATATCTTAGATTGGTCGTGGGCCCTGTGTCTCACCTGGTTGCTCATTGACGGCAACATTGCTCAAAAAGTTGCCCTGTGTATCATCAGCCTAATTTTCAAGTTGTTCCAAACCCGTATGAGGTACTTTTCTTCTGTTAAACACAAAAGAAGATATTTTGAAGAATGTTCACAACCAAACAGTTGACGGTAGCCATTGACTTCCATAGTATATTTTCCATGGTATGGAAGTCAGTAGCTACCGTCGACTGTTTGGTTAACAACATTCTTCAAAATATCTTCTTTTGTGTTCAACAGAAGAAAGTAGTTTGTACAGGTTTGGAACAACTTGAGGGTGACTAAATGATGACAGAATTTTCAGTTATCGGTGAACTATCCCTTTAAAAGCATAATTAAAATAGTCCATATGGTATTTTTCTAATCTTTTGAAGCCATGTGAGGCATAGACCTTAGTCAGAGTAGCACTACATTTAATCTTTGACAGGAATGAAAGCAAGGTTGTGAGGGATAGAGGTACAGTGCGTTCAATGGATTGTACTGTTGTTTAACATCATACCGATTGTTCAACTGACAAAACGTCTTTCTGAAAAGCTTTCAGTAGACAAAAACTCTATAAAACTGTTTTAAAGTTGTGAGTTGTGAAAATGATTATGAAAATGTATACATGCCATTGTAAAGACTACTGTATATACCTCACAGCCTCGTTTTCATCCATGTTAAATTCAATATGGTCTAGTCTGACTAATGTCTATAGACTGAAATGTAAGTCATTATTCAGTGATAATCTTCCGCTCCAGTGAGCTTTTATCTTGAGAACTCCTGTGACTGGATTGAATCAGCGAGTTGAACTTGTTCATTTTGATACATGAACGAATCGAATCGTTCATCTTTTGAACCTGTTCTTTTAATTGAACCGTTTGATCTGATTCACAAATCAGTTCTTGAGTTCTAACTGAATGACTACTGATCCATGATTCATTCATTCACTTTCCCATGGTTCTCGATTTAACGGTTCACTGGAGTGGAAGATTATAGGTGAATAATGAAATTATTTCAGTTTTGCTCGATATGGCTATCGTTTCAATTCAGAAGATTTCAAATAAGTTATATGGACCACTTTTATGAGGTTTGGAGCTTGACAGACTGTTGTATGAAAAAATAGCTGCATTAAGATTCCAAAATTATTCTTTCATATTCCACGGCAAGTGTGCAACATGACGATAAGTAAATAATGACAAATGTTTAATTTCTGGATAAACTATTATTTTAATTCCACCCAATTGTGATCTGATATTGTAATAAAGGGCTATGCATTGTGTTTGCATGAGCAGCTGAAGTGGTCTAAGGTAGAAGTAGGTCCTTTAGGAGTCCTAGTCACATGATCGGCCACGTCTCGTATGCCAGAACACTGAATTCAGCCCAGTCCTGGGAAATGATTCAAATTAGATTTTTCCCTTGTCTCTCTTTCTATCCCTTCTCTCCTCCACACATTCAGTCATCACATATTCAGTCAGTGTCAACACGTGTGCCCGTTCACACAGATGCACAGTGACATGGAGGTCCACCTGATTACAGAGACCTTGAGTTTAGCAAGACCTGATCAGCTCTCATTTAGCTGAAAGATTTCAGTGACCGGTGGGCCGCAGCAGGCACCTCTTTGGATTCTCCGGGTCATGTCGCTTAGCAACAGGAGTCTGGAATAGAGCCTGCTAGAGCGTGAAGACTCCAGTGGACCCACAATACCAAAAGCCCACCCGGACTATCTGCCATGCCATTCTTTGCCTGAATACATGGATGGGCATTATAAAAATGCCAGGAAGTTTGATAAGCATTTTACCTTTGTGTGTGTGTGTGTGTGTGTGTGTGTGTCTGTGTTTGGGTGACCAGATAGTCCTGATTCGATGAGTCCTACATCTCGACAAAGTTATATTTAAGATGACATTTTTTCCTAATAATTAGTATTAGCTTTAGTTAAACATCTGTTTCTATCATTAGAAACAAGCAGCACTATATTGGTTTTAGTAATATTTTCAAGTAGCATTTAGCCTTGATTTCATTTTAATTTCAGTTTAAGTAATTTTGTTATTTGCTTTTTCATTTTTTTTTTATTATTTGAATATATTTCTGTTTATTTGTGTTCTAGTTTTAATGTTTTTAGTTCTTAAATTTTTACATGTTTTATTTCAATTAATAACAAGGCAACATTTCTCATTTTCTCTCAAATTCTTTAGTTTTTCTTCTCATATTTTTAAATTTTAAACTTTCAAACCAAAAAAGATATTTAAAAGTTTTAACAATAGCAATTACAACCCTGCTTCAACCCACTAATAGAAGTTGTTCCATTGTCCTCACAATATTGAGAAGTTTTGTGCAAATAATTGTACAAATAACAAAACATTTATTTACAAATTGGAAGTATAGGAAGTATATTTATTGGCTGCCATTTTTACAAGTCATCGTAAAACATTAAATGGAGAAATCTTAAGCTAATTAAGCTAAATTTTATTTACACCATGAGAGTTAACATTTAAGTTTGACTCATTGTAGTGTGACCAAAAGATCAAATATATCCAAACCTTTTTATATAACCGTGTTTATTAAATTTACATCTGTTTTTAGACCCTTTTGAGTTAAAACAAGTATCAAATCAGACCAAAATGTGCTTATACTGTATTCACGAGCATGTATCCCTATATTGTTATTGTAGTTGTCTGGTCACCCTAGTGTGTACGAGTGTGTGTGATCCACACTCAAAGTAACCTAAGGACCATTAAAGGTTATGCATGTTTAAATAAAAGGGGAAACTCTTTCAGTGCTAGCGGTGCTCAAAGGATGAAGAGCAGGCCTTTGGACCCACAAATATCTCTGGGTTTACTTCACTCTTGCTCTGAGGATCGCGAGACTGTAAAACAAGGATTTGTCTGTGTCTTAATGACTTTCTAGTCAGACTCCTGCCAAACAGCATGTGCCATTGTTTGAGATGCGCAACAACTGCTGCACGATTGCATCAACAGATATTCTGTACTTAAGAGAAGATCCCTCGTTTTTTTTTTTTTTTATCTCTCAACTTCTCTTGACGATGAAGAACTACACTTTAACTACAGACACATGGTGACTATCTTCACCAGCTTTGTGTCCTTTCCAATGGCTAGTTGTGCTGTTCCACCAGAGACTGCTACAGAACTCTTTGTGCACTACAATGTCTTTGTTTATGCTTTCAGTCACTATAAGTGAGTTTTGGAAAACAGAAATAAGTCCACATCCATCATTTATCATGGTTGGATATGTTTTAGCATCCTCTCGTGTCTTTTTATTTGAATGTCAGCTACACTGCTATGATTTCTGCAGTGTGTTGAGCTGGAAATTTGAGGATTTATTCCTTCACAAGTCATGTTTGCTAATTTCAGTTCATATTCATTTATTTTAAATTGCCTCTGAAGTATTATTTTTGTTACCTTGTGTAAAGTTTCTTTAATAATCTGT
>NW_015645543.1:1910570-1943631 GCF_001515625.1 Sinocyclocheilus rhinocerous
CACGAGTTTCACAATTTGAGTTGAATTACTGAAATAAATGAACTTTTCCACGACATTATAATTTATTGAGATGCACCTGTACTGCTTTTGACAGTAAAGCATTGATTTTGAGCTAGACTGCATGAAAGTTACTGCTAATAAATTCTGTCATCATTTACTCACCCTCATGTTGTTACAAACTACTTTCTTCTGTTGAACACAAAAGAAGATATTTTGAAGAATGTTGTTAACCAAACAGTCGACGGTAGCTACTGACTTCCATACCATGGAAAATATACTATGGAAGTCAATGGCTACCGTCAACTGTTTGGTTGTGAACATTCTTCAAAATATCTTCTTTTGTGTTCAACAGAAGAAAGTAGTTTGTACAGGTTTGGAACAACTTGAGGGTGACTAAATGATGACAGAATTTTCAGTTATCGGTGAACTATCCCTTTAAAAGCATAATTAAAATAGTCCATATGGTATTTTTCTAATCTTTTGAAGCCATGTGAGGCATAGACCTTAGTCAGAGTAGCACTACATTTAATCTTTGACGGGAATGAAAGCAAGGTTGTGAGGGATAGAGGTACAGTGCGTTCAATGGATTGTACTGTTGTTTAACATCATACCGATTGTTCAACTGACAAAACGTCTTTCTGAAAAGCTTTCAGTAGACAAAAACTCTATAAAACTGTTTTAAAGTTGTGAGTTGTGAAAATGATTATGAAAATGTATACATGCCATTGTAAAGACTACTGTATATACCTCACAGCCTCGTTTTCATCCATGTTAAATTCAATATGGTCTAGTCTGACTAATGTCTATAGACTGAAATGTAAGTCATTATTCAGTGATAATCTTCCGCTCCAGTGAGCTTTTATCTTGAGAACTCCTGTGACTGGATTGAATCAGCGAGTTGAACTTGTTCATTTTGATACATGAACGAATCGAATCGTTCATCTTTTGAACCTGTTCTTTTAATTGAACCGTTTGATCTGATTCACAAATCAGTTCTTGAGTTCTAACTGAATGACTACTGATCCATGATTCATTCATTCACTTTCCCATGGTTCTCGATTTAACGGTTCACTGGAGTGGAAGATTATAGGTGAATAATGAAATTATTTCAGTTTTGCTCGATATGGCTATCGTTTCAATTCAGAAGATTTCAAATAAGTTATATGGACCACTTTTATGAGGTTTGGAGCTTGACAGACTGTTGTATGAAAAAATAGCTGCATTAAGATTCCAAAATTATTCTTTCATATTCCACGGCAAGTGTGCAACATGACGATAAGTAAATAATGACAAATGTTTAATTTCTGGATAAACTATTATTTTAATTCCACCCAATTGTGATCTGATATTGTAATAAAGGGCTATGCATTGTGTTTGCATGAGCAGCTGAAGTGGTCTAAGGTAGAAGTAGGTCCTTTAGGAGTCCTAGTCACATGATCGGCCACGTCTCGTATGCCAGAACACTGAATTCAGCCCAGTCCTGGGAAATGATTCAAATTAGATTTTTCCCTTGTCTCTCTTTCTATCCCTTCTCTCCTCCACACATTCAGTCATCACATATTCAGTCAGTGTCAACACGTGTGCCCGTTCACACAGATGCACAGTGACATGGAGGTCCACCTGATTACAGAGACCTTGAGTTTAGCAAGACCTGATCAGCTCTCATTTAGCTGAAAGATTTCAGTGACCGGTGGGCCGCAGCAGGCACCTCTTTGGATTCTCCGGGTCATGTCGCTTAGCAACAGGAGTCTGGAATAGAGCCTGCTAGAGCGTGAAGACTCCAGTGGACCCACAATACCAAAAGCCCACCCGGACTATCTGCCATGCCATTCTTTGCCTGAATACATGGATGGGCATTATAAAAATGCCAGGAAGTTTGATAAGCATTTTACCTTTGTGTGTGTGTGTGTGTGTGTGTGTGTGTGTGTCTGTGTTTGGGTGACCAGATAGTCCTGATTCGATGAGTCCTACATCTCGACAAAGTTATATTTAAGATGACATTTTTTCCTAATAATTAGTATTAGCTTTAGTTAAACATCTGTTTCTATCATTAGAAACAAGCAGCACTATATTGGTTTTAGTAATATTTTCAAGTAGCATTTAGCCTTGATTTCATTTTAATTTCAGTTTAAGTAATTTTGTTATTTGCTTTTTCATTTTTTTTTTAATTATTTGAATATATTTCTGTTTATTTGTGTTCTAGTTTTAATGTTTTTAGTTCTTAAATTTTTACATGTTTTATTTCAATTAATAACAAGGCAACATTTCTCATTTTCTCTCAAATTCTTTAGTTTTTCTTCTCATATTTTTAAATTTTAAACTTTCAAACCAAAAAAGATATTTAAAAGTTTTAACAATAGCAATTACAACCCTGCTTCAACCCACTAATAGAAGTTGTTCCATTGTCCTCACAATATTGAGAAGTTTTGTGCAAATAATTGTACAAATAACAAAACATTTATTTACAAATTGGAAGTATATGCTAGTATTTTATTGGCTGCCATTTTTACAAGTCATCGTAAAACATTAAATGGAGAAATCTTAAGCTAAAAATGTTTGCTTTTATTTACACCATGAGAGTTAACATTTAAGTTTGACTCATTGTAGTGTGACCAAAAGATCAAATATATCCAAACCTTTTTATATAACCGTGTTTATTAAATTTACATCTGTTTTTAGACCCTTTTGAGTTAAAACAAGTATCAAATCAGACCAAAATGTGCTTATACTGTATTCACGAGCATGTATCCCTATATTGTTATTGTAGTTGTCTGGTCACCCTAGTGTGTACGAGTGTGTGTGATCCACACTCAAAGTAACCTAAGGACCATTAAAGGTTATGCATGTTTAAATAAAAGGGGAAACTCTTTCAGTGCTAGCGGTGCTCAAAGGATGAAGAGCAGGCCTTTGGACCCACAAATATCTCTGGGTTTACTTCACTCTTGCTCTGAGGATCGCGAGACTGTAAAACAAGGATTTGTCTGTGTCTTAATGACTTTCTAGTCAGACTCCTGCCAAACAGCATGTGCCATTGTTTGAGATGCGCAACAACTGCTGCACGATTGCATCAACAGATATTCTGTACTTAAGAGAAGATCCCTCGTTTTTTTTTTTTTTTATCTCTCAACTTCTCTTGACGATGAAGAACTACACTTTAACTACAGACACATGGTGACTATCTTCACCAGCTTTGTGTCCTTTCCAATGGCTAGTTGTGCTGTTCCACCAGAGACTGCTACAGAACTCTTTGTGCACTACAATGTCTTTGTTTATGCTTTCAGTCACTATAAGTGAGTTTTGGAAAACAGAAATAAGTCCACATCCATCATTTATCATGGTTGGATATGTTTTAGCATCCTCTCATGTGTCTTTTTATTTGAATGACTGCTACACTGCTGTGATTTCTGCACTGTGTTGAGCTGAAAATTTGAGGATTCATTCCTTCATAACTCATGTTTGCTAATTTCAGTTCATATTCATTTATTTTAAATTGCCTCTGAAGTATTATTTTTGTTACCTTGTGTAAAGTTTCTTTAATAATCTGTCTGAAACAAATGTGAAGGCCAAATGGTACAACAGTTGCCATGAGCCTGTTTGGCGTTTTTAATATTTTGTCAAAAATGTAGCATAAGAATCTCAAACATTAGGTTATAATAACTACTGTTTATAAAGTTTGTAATGTTTATAAAGTTGAGCCACTGATCCAAATGAGTACTGACACTCAAACCTAGTTGAGCAAGAAAAGATAGGGAAGTAGGAAGAAGAGGAACATAAAGAGGCCACACAGTGTTATATAACAGGTTTGTACAAATGTTGTGCCAATCAGAGTATCAATGTTGGATGACAAGTCCGCGCTCAAACCCCGTGGATTAGCCTTTGGCAAAATATGGTACATCGGAGACAGACTGATTTTATTCAAGGATGAATAAAGCTTTTTCTTTAGCTCCATTACATTTCAGTTTTTATCAAACCAGATTGGAAATCCACAACAATGGCCCAGTCATTCTTTTACATCATTTGTACCTCCACAGGTCAGATTATGACAGGTAAACAGGGGATTTAGCAAGGAAAATGTCTTGTCTTTGAATAGATTTTACTTATCTCAATTTTGACCTTTATGACTGACTGATTTAGATCATAGAAAGTAATTTGTACTGAGAAGAGAGGTGTTATATTGATAGTATAAATTCAAACAGCAGAGAATTCAAATGAAGTATAAGGTAGCAATTTTGCTCAAATTTGTATTTTTTTCCCATATATTTATTTCCCTGAAGTCTAACACTATGGCGCTGTGGCGCTATCAAAACATTGCTCTGTTTGTTTGAGCAATCCGACCAGCAACATTGGCTTAACCAATGGGGTGAGTGTGGGGCGGGGCTATCTGTTTATCTGGCCAATAGCAGACAAGGGGCTTGTTCTGGAATTTGTGCAGTTCTTTTAGGTAATGTGTGCAGAAATTACACGCCTTATACCTTTAAATCTGACTAAACAAATGAATAAATAGCCTTAAGTCTCTTTAGCTGTTAAAGACAACAAAACTTTCATTCTTCGTTTCTCTTTGTTTCATCCAAAGCTTCAATTTATAGTTTTTCGTTGTTGTTGTTGTTTTTGGATGAGAATGCTGTGAAAGATGCCAATGTGCCAGTACAGTTGGAGTCATATGCATTTCCTGTGATTTTTTTCCCCCTGTCTATTTTGCCAAATAACATAAGTGGCCAATGGCATATAATAAGAACTGTTGAAGTTCAAATGCCTTTTAATGTCAAACATGTTCTGGTGTACGTTTTTTTTTTCTAATGTATTTTGATTGTTCACGTTTTCTTTAATTATTACTGTCACAAGTTTAATTTTCTTCGGCCCTGGCCATATGACAGAACAACAGCGTTTAAATTAGAAGGTCCTGGTTCACTTAGATTGTAGTGCATGCTTCAGATCAAATAGAGGAACCTTTGCCATGTCGTGTCAAGTTGATCTTGATGCTGTTTCCATGTGTAAGTGTAATTTTACATTGCATGTGGGTTTGTGTTTGATTACAAACAGGATTTATACGCAGTATGAATTTATACAGTAACTTATACACTGTTTGCGCAGCTAATGCAAAGTATGTATGAAGGAAACAAACAAATTAGCAGAGATTGCCCAGTTTCACTCTCCTGCATAATTTATTCACAATTTTAACATGTATTATGTCTGTAGAGACTTTTAACTGCTTGTAATCACGAGGCAAGTTCAGGTCCAATGAATCACTGGCATTTTTTTCACGTGAATGACATTCCCGAGTGTCTCTACTGGCTGTTATTTGCTCTCTGTGATGTTACTGGCTCTTTGGCCTTGACTGCTGCATGTACTTTGGCTGAGTGAACCTCTTTTCTTCAACACACGCCGTCACCAGTGCTATCATGCCATGTTGGACTTTCTCTAGGCATCTTGATAGAGTACAGCCTTAATTACCAGTGAATGCTTGTGGAGCGAGTGAATCCTATCGCTCTTTGTCATTTTTTGACATGGGTCAAACATCCAGAGAATGAGCTTGTGATACTCTTATATTTTTTCTGCTGATGTTGAACTTGAAACTGACGTATGTATACATAAACAGAAATAGAAAATATCTTGCATGGTATCATTCTATGAAACATAGCTGATATTATCTTTATAACAAGTATCTTTTATCAGCATTTTATACTCCTTTGTTTACTGTTTTATATTTAGCCATTGAATCTTGTGTTCAAAAAAACAAACAAACAGACAGACACAGACATATATACTATATCTTTACTGATTGTAGGTTTTCTCTATCTTATCTCTGTTTAAATGTGTTTTATTTTGCGTTTAAGTCTCTCCTGGGTTACACTGTAGTTATTTGATATACTTATTTAAAGTACTTATTTTTTCTTTTGTATTTTGTCAACTTGTGGCATGACTTTGAAATAAAAGATAAAAAACCGTATTGCATTATTTCATTGAGTTGTTCCACGCATCGGGATGGTTGATATGAAAAGAGTTTTTTTCTTTAAAATTTTTTTTTTTTTTCACAACTCACTGATGCTCCACTATTCTAGTTACCTTGGTCAAATTACATAATATTTGATTAATTTATTTAGTGTTTTGTTTAATTAATTTAATTTTGTTTTGTGCACCGGGTTGTTTGATGATGTGAAGAAGACGTTTTCTTTATTTTCTCACCTCACTAATGCTCCACTATTCCAGTTAACTTGGTCAAATCACAAATCTAATTTTATTTTATTTTATTTTATTAAAATAACCCTAACTCTGTTTAATTATTTTAACTTTTTTGTTTTACTGTTTTTGTTGCTGTTGTTTTGTTTTCACATTGCAACATGAAAGCTAGTAATGAATGTTTTTATGTTTTGAGTCAAAGAAATCAATGATGTGTGAAAAAAAGTGATCAAATTTAATTCAAAGTTCAAATTGAACCTCCTAATTTTACTTCAGATTCTTTAACATGTTTCTGATGTTGTTTCTAATTAGAAAAATATCAGAAAAAAAATCAATATGCTACTTTAAAATTAAATACATTTGTCAAACTATTAAAATAGCCTTGACTATGAGGCATTTTACTGTATTATTTACTGTATCACTTTGACTGGTTATTTATGGAGGTTGTATACTTTGGATTCAAGCCATATCCATTTAAATTTTACATTCATTGAATCAGACACACCCAGCATCCATTTATAGATACAAAAGCTTGACCTTTTCATGTTTAGTTTACAGAGGAGCTTGAGGCATGAGAGAGTAACAGGAAACTAGCGGCCATGTACTTTAGATGAAGTGACCAGCAGACCTTTGTGTCAAGCCCTTCCCTCCAGATTCTTTAACATGTTTCTGATGTTGTTTCTAATTAGAAAAATATCAGAAAAAAAATCAATATGCTACTTTAAAATTAAATACATTTGTCAAACTATTAAAATAGCCTTGACTATGAGGCATTTTACTGTATTATTTACTGTATCACTTTGACTGGTTATTTATGGAGGTTGTATACTTTGGATTCAAGCCGCATCCATTTATAGATACAAAAGCTTGACCTTTTCATGTTTAGTTTACAGAGGAGCTTGAGGCATGAGAGAGTAACAGGAAACTAGCGGCCATGTACTTTAGATGAAGTGACCAGCAGACCTTTGTGTCAAGCCCTTCCCTCTCCCACAGTGACCGCCCGCTGCTAACCCCGCCTCCCTGTAAGCTGGATCAGGAGTGCCATTGAAGGCGACGCTGAATGCTGTCACTGCTCTCCTCCTGCATTACCCAGCTTCCCACAGCAACAGGTAGCCCACAGCAGGTCATACATAAGAGGACAACTGCAGTGACTGCGGAAGAGTGTACTATATCGTCTGATATAATTTACACCTGTCAATCACCTGATTGCAGACCATCTCTTGAACCTGGACGTGTGGACATACATAACAACTAGAGACAGAAGGACGGACAGATAGAGGTGCAGAGATAGAAAAAGAAGAAGAAGGGAGTGCAAGACAAACACTTGAGTCACTGTGAGGTGAGTACGTTTTCATACTCAGGGCTTAGCTGTACAGCACCTCATGCTCTTTTAAGGCTTTATGGAAAGCTACTTACTGCTGACTGTTTTCTGCTCTGCCACGCTCTGTACCAGGCCTCAGGAGAAACCATTTATGCCTTGCTATAGTTAGCTGAGTCAGTGTTATTTTACTGTCAGTAGACAGGTTTTTAGGGTTGTGAAATACCTTAACATCTTTTTCTTAGTGTTTTTGTCTTGTTTTCCAGTAAAAATATCTAAACATCTTTCAAATGAGATGGATTTACTGGAGAAGCCAAACTGTGTAATAATTATAAGACATGTTTTCAGAGAAATTTTACTTTATTTTATTTTTTTAATTAGCTTATTTAAATGAGCTTTTTGTTGTTGTTTTTTAATTCAAATATCTTGAATTAATTTGAGATGAATTTTTTCAGTAAAAAATGTCTAAACATCTTTAAAATGAGATGGATTTACTGGAGAAGCCAAATTGTGTAATAATTATTAGACATGTTTTCAGAGAAATTGTACTTTATTTTATTTTTTAAATTTAATTGTTTTATTTATTTTATTTTTTAATTAGCTTATTTTAATGAGCTTTTTGTTGTTTTGTTTTAATTCAAATATCTTGAGTTAATGTAAGATTAATTAATTATTTTGTATTAATTCGATTCAATTTTAGCCCATTGGCAAATAGATTATTCTTGTTTTATTCATGACTGCAATTTAGCAAGGTTTGTGTAACACAAGAATAAACAGCCTGTAAAGTGAGAAACATTTAAGTATTCATTTAAGATTTAGTCTTAATATCTCACACAAGTTTGCTTCAAGTATGTTTATATTGTTGGGATATATATTATAATACTGTATATGTAAGTATATTTAGATATATTTACTGTAAAACAAGACAAAGATTACCATTATTTATTTATTTATTCAATTTCATCTTGGTTTTAAAAGTTTCAAAACTTTTTTAGAGATTTATTTCAAGTGTAGAACTATTTTATAGTCATCCTCACGTGGATGTTGTGTGGATGGAAAGAAACATCTTAAAGCAAGAACTGAATTACTTTGACATGCTGCTTTGACACAGACTCTGAGCTGACATACATAGGATGTGACTGTGTTAATCTGCCTCTGGCACTCACTGAGGTGCTGGATAAAGCAGTTAAGAGTTTAGAGGGGCACACGATTTAAGACCTTTAGTGAGTCTTGGCCCAGGGCAAACAACCGCTTATGAAACAAGCCAAATAAACATCTGACTATAAGTCTAGAAAAGCATGAGCAATAGGAAACACGTTCATTGGTTATTCAACATTTTACTGTTAAGTTATTCACTGATTTCAGGAGCATTAATTAGAGTATTAATTTTATGCATCCTATGTGCACGATGTTCTTTGTTACAGTCACAAGTGCATTGTGGAATGTAAGTATGGCAGAGTGCTCCTCAAAATGTGTTTCTGGCATTAAACTGATCCCATAAAGTGTGAGATTAGATGTAGTTAGGCGAGAAAATCCAGACAGTTTAAGATCTATAATCACTTCTTATGTGCTAGAACAATATAGCGGAATGTTTTCATTTTTGCCAGATGCTTTTTTCTCTAAATTGCCAGTGTGTGGGAGCAAATAACTAAAACACGGTTTGTGGAAATTTTCTACAATTTTCTACAGAAATTTTCAGCAGTGATTTCTAGTTTTCAGTAATGTATTTCCAAATGTTAAATGCTATGGTTATTATTATGTTTTCAACTCAGTTATTAAAACTAATATGTGTAGTGTAGCTAACTACAACCCCAATTCCAGAGAAGTTGGGACGTTTTTGTAAAATGCAATAAAAGAATCTGTGGTTTGTTAATCCTCTTTAACTTTTATTTAATTGACAAAAGTACAAAGAAAAGATTTCCAAAGTTTTCACTGACCAATGTAAATGTATTTTGTAAATATGAACAAATTTTGATTTTGACGGCTGCAACACACTCCAAAAAAGTTGGGACAGAGGCAAAATAAAAGTGAATAGGTTATAGAATATCCACATTAAACTGTTTTGAAACAGTTCACAGTAAGCAGGTGAATTGGTAATAGGTCAGGGTATCATCTTTGTGTATAAAAGGAGCATCTCAGTCTTTGCGAGCAAAGCTGGATCATGGCTCATCACTTTGTACCAAATTTCACAAGAGAAGTGTCAAACAAATCAAACATCACATTTCGCAATGCAAAATTGCAAAGAATTTAGCTCTTTCACCAAGTACCATACATAGTATTGTGAAAAGATTCAGGGAATCCAGAGAAATCACAGTACATGTAGGGCAAGGCAGGACACTTCAGTTGAATGTGCTTGACCTTTGAGCCCTCGGATGGCCTTGCATAAGAAACCGTCATGCTGCGGTGTTAAATATAGCCACGTGGGCTCAGGAGTACTTCAGAAAACCACTGTCATTTACCACAGTCTGCTGCTGCATCAAGAAATGCAACTTGAATATCTGTTACTCTAGGAGAAAGCTATACATCAATTGTATGCAGCGATGCTACCGGGTTCTCTGGGCCAGAGCTCATCTCAGATAGTCAAAAAGATGGTGGAAATGTGTGCTGTACTCAGATCAGTCCACATTTCAACTTGTTTCCGGGAAAAATGGATTTCGAGTTCTCAGTCCCAAAGACCAAAGGGACCATCCAGACTTTCATCAGCAACAGAAGCAAAAGCAAACGTCTGTCATGGTATGGGGGTGCAGCAGAGCCTAGAGCATCAGTGCAAATGGCATGGGTGACTGGCATATGTGTGAAGGTACTATTGACATGGAGGCATATATTAGAATTGTACAGAGAAATATACTGCCATCAAGATGATGTCTTTCATGGGAAATCCATGGTTATTAGATCAAGACAATGCCAACTCTCATTCTGCATGTGCTACAACAGCGTGGTTTCGTACACTCTGAATGAATGTGTTTGACTGGCTTACCTGCAGTCCAGATCTGTCTCCTATTGAAAATGTATGACCAGTCATGAAAAGGAGAATCCGACAACAACGATCACAGACTGCTGAGCATCTGAAGCCTTGTTTACGTTGGTCAGTGAAAACTTTGGAAATCTTTTCATTGTACTTTTGTCAATTAAATAAAAGTTAAAGAGAATGAACAAATCACAGATTCTTGATTTTATTACATTTTACAAAATGTCCCAACTTCTCTGGAATTGGGGTTGTAGTTTAATTACTTAAAAGTATGGATAGCGTGGCAGTTGTCACGACACACACACGAGGAATACAGGAACTAAGGAACGGGAGACGAGGAATATACAAAACGGTCTTTAATCCATGGAACGCAGGGTACATAAACACAGGAGACAGCAGGAAACACATCCACGTAACGAGTAGACTAGACAAAAGGGAAACTGAACAGGCAGGAACTTAAATACAAGGGTAATTAATAGAACACAGCTGAACGGAATCATAATTAAACTAAACAAGGACAGGAAAATGACCAAATAAGGAAACACAGAAAGGCACATGAGGAGCAAAACACGTACCAGAGTCTGACAGCAGTAGCCTCACCCTGTATCCCTTGACAAAAACCCAATAGGATTTTTCCATTGGCTTTTTGATTACTGCAGAAAATATTGTTACCAACAAAAGTTTATGATTCTCACACGTTTTGTTCATCATGATAATCGTCACAAATGAATTTCTTATGAGTTTTGTGGCCAAAATACAGTCTCCAGCAGTGAAGAGCTAAACGTAGGATATAAACGATCTACACCAAAAACATCTGTTAGGTTTTGATTATCATGTCTATCATGTTAAAATCATGTGTTTTAAAGCCATATCGTTTTAAACTTCTGATATAGGGTTTTCTGAGCGCACACATCTGAAGCACACGCACAGAAGGAGGCTGTCACTCGGCATGTAAGTTCTCTTTCACGTCTTATTGCGAAAAACTGTCAAATACACACGTTTATGTGAAAAACACATATTAGTTACAGAAACACAGTTGGTTATGTCTGTAAAGGTAAACATCTGGGAAAGAAATTGCATGTTTTATTAGATCTGTGTATTAAATGACAGCAGCATAATATACAGTACTGCTGTTAATATAATAAAATAAAAACAGAAAATCACTCTGCTCTGGACTGAATAACATCTATAGCTTTAATAAGAAGACATGTCTTACTTGAATGCTGATTTTAAATGCTTTAGCATGAAGATAAACATTGCGGATTGTGTGTGGCTCACTCAGGGCGGGATCTATGCTAATACGGCAGTGTCCGTCAACAGTCGTGGGTGGGGCTTGTAAAATTTGACATCACATTTTACGGATTCTGAGAACGGCTTGTTTTGGGACCCTGCCTTTGATTTATTGGGGTTTAAAAAAAGGAGCAGGTGGATTTTTATAATTATATAGTGGTTGTGTACACACACTGCCAACAACGGCTTGTTCTGAGACACTGCTTATGATTTATGGGGGTTTAAAAAAAGGAGCAGGTGGATTTTTATAATTATATAGTGGTTGTGTACACACACTGCCAACACACATTTATGTTCAAGCAACATGTAAAAGTGAAATTTGCATAATTGGTACACTTTAAAAAAACTTTTCCTGAAAGTTTGAGTTAAAATAGTTTGTAAGAAGGATTATAAACACAACAGAACTGTGAAAGTGGACTAGTGAGTTTATCCATTCAGAGTCATGACGTTTTATGATGATGTTTGCCAAAACCTCTGTAATCCCATTTAGCCGCTTGTTAGCAACCCCCGTTTTTAAGACAAGTAAAAGCTTTAAAAACATCACAAGTGGGTATTATTGATGTGTTTATGTATTTATATAGAATAAAATGTGAAAATATATTGAGCCTGTATTAACCACAGACATTACGTCAGGCATTTAAACAAAAATCCATTCAAAAAACCCTTTGACTTCAGGACGATTTAACCAGAAGTGCTAAAATGCAGAACTGTATATAAGCAGGTAGAAATGGACACAAATCTGTATTCTTGTGAATAATCTCTTGTGACATAATTTCTCAGAGTATCCTGTGTGCATTTCAGTTTAGAGGGCAATGCTGAGAGCAGTTCTGTGTTTGACCATGTGACACACTGACATACTGTAAGTCTCTCAATGATTGAAAACTCAAATTAGCAAAAGCCAAGTGCATCTCCCGGCATATCTATACCAAAACATTAATTAATTTAGGCATTGTACCACTTTTCCGATTTTGGTATTTCATTAACAAATATCTTTAAAAGCAAAATTGGTCTTTATATTGTGCTTAATCTATGTGATTAACATCCATGCTAATCTTCTTATTGAGTGTGCCATGAGGACAGAACATGAGGAAACACAAGCCTCAGTCTCACTCCCCAAACTACATTCTCACATCTAACCTGATAATAGTGACATGGACCTATCAAATTCTAAAAATAGATCTGTGAGGCAGCTAAGCCAGGTATTGTTTATGATGTCTGTTCATGACGCAGGTGAAGTAGTAATCAGTTATGCAGTGTTGAAAGACAGCTACGCATAAGGAAATGATACAGCTGGAATATTCAAATGACAGTTTGCTTAGTGGCGAGCTTATCCAGAGGAATCTGTGTAAGCTCCTAAAGACTCCCGCTGCTCACCTGACCTGCTCTGGGCCACATGGGTGCTGCTCCGCTTAACCCTGTGGAGTCTGGAGCATTGAATCAGTTATTTTATTATGTAATATATCTGCCATGTTGATGTGTCCACTCAGGACAATATAACTGTTTCTTATGTGAGCTAAAAGTGGGGTCAAAACGACCATGTTGAGAATCTGAGACCAAAATCTGTTATTTCAAGTTATTTCAACTTAATTTTAATAGTACAAGAACAATTAACAAACATGATCAAAAACCAAGCAAACTTGCTAATAAACAATATACAAAAGTTTTATATACAGTGGTGGCCAAAATTATTAGAACACTAGTATTTTCACCAGCTAAAAATGGTTTTAAGTCAGTTATTTCTATCTTTTGCTGTAGTTTGTCAGTAGGAAATATCAATATATATGTATATACAGTACATGTATATGTATATGTGGAAAATGAAGTAAATTAGCATGATATTAATAATAATAAAAAATAATGACAATGTAATAAAACTAATCCATTTGTTGATTTTAAAGGTATATTCTATGACCAGGTCAAATTGACTGCATTTTTGGCTTAACGTTGATTACCATAATATCTATCTACCACCCACCATCCATCCATACACACATACGCACATACATATGTGTGTGTGTTTGACCTGGCCATTATTTTCTTTAATTACAGCAAGTAACTTGCAATGGAAGTGAATAGGGCCAATTTTTAGATAATTTATAAGCAGAAATATGAAGCTTATCTTTTTTAAAAGCACTTCAATTAAGCATTCTGTTCAAATGTGTGTCTTATTAGCACTGCAAAGCCGTTTAAATCATTTTTTGCAGTCATTTTAGGTACTTGGGGATCATGGTATTGACACATACATATGTGTGTGTGTTTGACCTGGCCATTATTTTCTTTAATTACAGCAAGTAACTTGCAATGGAAGTGAATATGAAGCTTATCTTTTTTAAAAGCACTTCAATTAAGCATTCTGTTCAAATGTGTGTCTTATTAGCACTGCAAAGCCGTTTAAATCATTTTTTGCAGTCATTTTAGGTACTTGGGGATCATGGTATTGCATTGTGATGGCAACAAGGTTGTATAATTGGAGTTAGTAAGTGATTTTTTTTACACAAACTTCAAATTAAAACTCACATTGTTTACATCTTTTGGTTATGCTATTGAAATAGTAAGTATTCACTTCCATTGTGTTTTACCGTAAAACCCCAATCTTTTCTTCTTAAAAGAAATGGCAGTATACATGCTAATTAATTTATGTGATAATCAGCATTATGCCACAAATCCTGTGGACTAAGCTTAACTTGAACTGAACCCAGAACGTGGAATATATTTCTTTAATGCAAGTTCTTTCATTCATTGATCAAAAGAGGGCTCGAAGATCAACAGGGGCTTGAAGTTTCCGAGGTTTGAGATCTGATTATTCTTAGTGATCAGTCCTTAGACTGCATTTGAAAAGCATTCAAAGGTGCACAAAACCCTGCCAATACAGAGAAGGACTACAGAGTTATTCTTGAACGTTGGCACTTAATCACGGTGGTGAAAAGCTTAGAGACGAGACTGTGTGGGGTTGACAGTGCAAATTGTCCCTTTGACCTACACTGTAAAAAAAATTCCGTAAAATTTACGGTAGAAAACCGGCAGCTGTGGTTGCCGGGCAGGCCAATTAGCAGAGTGCACAGGCTCATCTGAGCTGTCTATCTGCACTCCTGATGGCTCTTTCAGTGATGTTATAATAGGGACAGTTATGTCATTGCCTTAAACGTTCAATCTATTAGCTTCTTCCTGTCATTGTAAGTGACTAATTCCAGACCACAGTCTATTAGCCTTTAAATCAGTGAGGGAAGCTCATTGTCTTGTGGGTTTCATGGACTGTGCTTCATGCTGGTTGTAATGACATGTAGTGTGTAAGGATTTGAGGAAGCTCTCCCTGAATAAAACTATTATTCCACAGCTGTGTAATTATCCTCAGTAGCACAGGGTTTTAATACATGCATCAAGTATATTTGGTATCAGGAAGTTGCTTTAAGCAACTACAAGAGGTATATTATTTAAAAGGCATTCTGAATGATATCCTGTAGTACCGATAATGTCTTTCTAACTACCACGGTGTGTACAGTCTCAATCTTATCTTAAAATAAACCCTGATTTGTGGTGTTCATTGCAGGGTGGGATGCCACAATGGCTGATGATCTAGCATCCTCAACTGTACCTGATTGATTATTTCCTGTGATACAGAATTTGCTCAGGGTGTCATGTAGCGCTTAGAGGAATATAGTACATTTCCATTCCAGCGTTGAGGATAAGTACGAATTTTTTTTTAATGTATTTTTGTTTATTTAAAAGTAATTACTGTTTTTATACAGCAAGGATGCATGTACAGTAATTGATTAAAAGTGACAGTAGCGACACTGGCATTGTTAGAATTTTTTTTGCAAATAAATACTGTTCTTTTGAATGTTAAATTTGGTAAAAAAGCTTGACTAAGCTTGAAATGGTTTCTTGAGCAGCAATTCAGCATATTAGAATGATTTCTGAAGGATCATGTGACACTGAAGACTGGAATAATGGCTGCTGAAAAGTCAGCATTGCCACAGGAATACATTTCATTTTATAATATATTAAGTTAGAAAATATATGAATAAGAACAGAAAAAAAAATTAAATAGAAAATATACTACATCAATTATTTTACATTGTAATATTTCACAATATTACTCTTTTTACTGCATTTTTTATCAAATAAATACAACCTTGAGAACATTAGAGACTTCTTTAGAAAACAAAAATCTTACTGAACTCAAACTTTTGGATGGTAGTGTATGTACAGTAGAGAAGAAACATATAAAATGTGTCTTCAGAGTACACTTATGCTATTCTGATACAGGCTCACAGGTTCTTGCTTTTATTAAAAAGATCTTAATATCTTTTTAAATAATTGATTGCAAAGGCCTAGGGTGTGGAACGTGCTGTCACGTACAGTCTGTTTCTTTCCTATAGATATATTTCTTCATTTCATACAGTACAGCAAGTTTATTTGACCTTTGCTTTGATCTTTTTTAATTCGATCTAACTTTACATTTAATTTTTAATGGTTTTTTTAAATCTCCTTCTGTTTTTATCCTGTATAGGTCCCTCACATGGTGACTTCTAATGTCAAAACTCTAAACCAGAAACATGGTCATTCTGCAACAGGTAAGGTTCTTATGCTCTTGCTCAATGTTCTACTTCTTTACTTTTCTATCATCATTTACGTGTTCCAAACCTGTTGGAGTTCCTTTCTTTCTTTCTTTTGTCGAACACACAAGAAGATATTTTAAAGAGTGCTGGTAACCAAACTGCTGACAGTAGCCATTGACTTCCATAATATGGAAAATAATAACGTGGAATCAATGGCTACCATCAGCTGTTTGGTTACCAGCATTCATCAACAGAAACTCGTACAGCTTTGGAACACGTGAAGGGTGAGTAAATGATGACAGAATTTTCATTTTTGGGTGAACAATCCCTTTAAATTATTGTTTTTGCAATCATTTGTGAATTTTTCCAGTGACAAAGATTTGGTTTTTGATGGGTTGTCCCATAGGGGGATTATGTCTGGTTGGACCTCAGAACAGGCCGTGAGTTTGACGTCCCTGTTGGCGCCGTGGTCAAACTCTGTGACTCGGGTCATATCCAGATCTTAGATGATGAAGAAAAGGTGGGCCTTTCAGTGTGTACTACTCTTAATAGTGCCCAACATGTGAGAAAAAAACAGTTAGTTCTTTATCTACTGAACAGAAAGGCAGTTTAATTGAATTGTGAATTTTTTGTCTGTTTTATTAGTAAAAGTCTGTATTTTCCCCTTATGTAGGAGCACCGGATCCCTCTTCAGAATGCTACAAACATCAAACCTATGCACCCAACCTCCATTCATGGGGTGGAGGACATGATCCGTCTCGGGGACTTGAATGAAGCTGGTATCCTCAGAAATCTCCTGATCCGTTACAACGACAGGGTCATATATGTAAGCGTGACCTTTAACATTTCTCTGTCTGGTGATGTTCATTTTATTACTGTGGAGTATAAGGCAGCATGGGAAATTTCATAATTGGGTTAAAAAACCCAAAAATGAAAATTAGCCCATGATTTACTCACCGTCAAGCCATCCTAGGTGTACAGTATATAGCTTTGTTTTTTCAGATGAATACAATCGGAGTTATATTAAAAAATGTCCTGGCTCTTTTCATATTTATTATGGTAGTGAATGGCTGTTGAGATTTTGAAATCTAACAAAATCTATCCATCCATTATAAAAAGTACGCCACATGGCTCTGGGGGGTTAGTAAAAATATACATATTAAAACTTCATAAACTGTAATCTCTAGCTTCCACTAACTGTTGTACGTGGTTCTCGTTAGATTAGCATATTCTCACCGGAGCTTATGCTACACCTAACCCACCAGAGCCGTGTGGAGTATTTTTTTTATGATGGATGGATGCAGTTTTTTGAGCTTCGAAATCTTGACCCCCATTCACTGCCATTATAAAAAGCTTGGAAGAGCCAGGACATTTTTTTAATATAACTCCTATTGTATTCGTCTGAAAGAAGAAAGTCATATACACTCAGGATGTCTTGACAGTGAGTAAATCATGGGGTCATTTTAATCTTTGGGTGAACTATCCCTTTAACATCCCACATTGCATCTTTAGCATAATGTTAGCCTATAGTCAGATTCGTATTTAGGGCTTATTTGGTCAAATTCAAGTTGATGTTTTTCCCCTCTTTTACGAAGAATTACATCAGATAATTAAAGTAAAATGGGTCGAAAAACAGCAAAATGCTGACTTTAAATGGCAGATGGCATTGGCTTGTTTCTGTTTAGCATTAATTCTAAGTCGCCGAACTTACATTTTTTAAAGATTTGATGCTCCAAAGCTCGTTCATTCAGAAATATAGACTGTCATTAGACCATTGGCATTGATTTATGACTGTACAATGTATGGAGACCAAAACATTTTACCTTCGTTGTAGCATTTGCAGAATGTGAAATCAGGGAATGTGTTTTCATTCCGTTAAAATATAGAATGAATGATTTGTTTTGGTCTCTTAGATGGTATAGCTTTTTTGCTCATTGTTTTTGTTTCAGGCTGCAGAAAATTGGCTTCATGAAATGTGACCTTTTATTTTGTTTCATCAATGAATCCCCTTTAGCCGTTCTCACCACTAGAATACCTAATGTAATGCATTGTAACTTTGTCATAGGCTTTTAAAATAATGCTTGAATCAGTTCAATCACTTGGCATAGGCAAAATGTCCTAGGGTCATTCCTCTTTTCATGAGGTACACCACTGCTAGGATTAATTTGTATGTAAATGTGTTCTAGCTGCTCAGATTTATTTACTTTTTATCTAACTAGAATGTCATAGTTTTTTCAATTTTCTTGTCACTTGCTCTTTCTTGATGGTATGAAGCACATCATTGTAGTAAATTGATGGGTCTGACTGATTCATAAAGAGCACTAGTTGTCACCCACAATGCCTAAACTGTGCTTTGTCCAAATTTGTATTTTGATGGTATTAAAGATATATGTTTCAGTGATGTTATTCAGCTGAGCAAAAGAGCTGAAACATGGAAATCGTGTCATGGCATCAGTTTGACAGTTTAAAAGAGGAACAGGAAAAACTATGTTACATGATGATAACAGCGTGTGGTGCAAATGTCTTGGATGATTATACAGTGTTAAAAAAATCAATACAGTTAATATTTAAACTTACTTATAATACTTGTATCGGCATATTGAGGAAAGTATTTTAACTCCTTCACTTCCAGTGTTTTAAAAAAATGTTTTCAACTACTGCCAGCATTTTTGATCATTTTCAGAAAAAAATCATTGCCCCCAGAATATTTTGTTGTATGAATATCTGAACATGCATTTTGTCAAAAGAAAGAACAGAGCCTCTGCTTTTAAACAAAAGAAAATGTTTTATTCTAGCTTCATACATTGTTTTTTATCAACACTTGAATGTGGGCAAGTTCCATGAAAAAAAAGTCACATTTGAAACAAAAAGCTTGTTTTTGTAAAAGATTACGTCTGGATCAGATTCAGAATGATGATCTAATCATAGATGAAGTAGATCAGAAAGTTTCCTTTATGTAATGATACATAACCAGAAATGACTCATGGGAGTCAATTGTGACTTCAGTAATGACAGTAATGAATGATTCACTGACTGAGCGAGTCTGATTCAAACTGCAAACAAGGTCAAGAAAGTGTGTTGTGTAAATTTTTTTGTCAAACTTATTAAAAAGAGCAGACTCATAACAGAACAGACACGTAAGGTCCATTAGTTTGTTAATCAGATATCAGGGGTTGCTGTGTGTTCGTTGCTACATCGCCACCTCAGGAGATAGTGAAACTTCGTGTTTACACATGCAAATTTCTCCCGATTGTCACCAGCGGATTTTAAATTATTGTAAATTATTGCAAATGTTCTTTGTTTTTTTTTCCAGTCTGGAGCCCTGTAACCACTCAATTATGTGTTTATAATAACATATTTCAGACATACACAGGATCAATCCTGACAGCTGTGAATCCATACCAGCTCCTGCCCATCTACACACCTGATCAGATCCGCCTCTACACAAACAAAAGGATGGGAGAGATGCCACCACACATCTTTGGCATTGCAGACAACTGCTACTTCAGTATGCAAAGAAACAACAAGGACCAATGCTGCATCATCAGGTAAATCACAGCCTATAAAGCTTTAGGGTAAGTGTAAGTGTTTTTTATTTTTACCACAATGTAATTCACTGGTTAGTGCCTATAACTGTGTTGACTGTGTGCGTGTTCAGCGGTGAGTCTGGAGCTGGGAAGACGGAGAGCACCAAACTCATCTTACAGTTCCTGGCAGCTATCAGCGGCCAACACACCTGGATTGAGCAGCAGGTTCTGGAGGCCAACCCTATTTTAGAAGGTCAGATCATCTCTAAACTTAATGACATAAACCCTACCTGTCTGACACTAGTGATTGCCAGCGGTAGCTTCAGTGCTAGGTCACAACACGGCCCTGTGATCTGCTCTACACCCTATTAGTAAAGGAGCGTTCACACTGAATGCGATGTAGAGTGACAAGGCAACCGGACATCATCAATTTTTAATGGGAGTTGGCGATTTTCCTTGATTTCAAGTGGCTTGTGACCTCCAGCAATTGAATCACTGTCAGTGTGAGCGGGGCTTAACGCTTCTGTGTTATCAGTACTTATGGATTCATGCCCAGCTTCTCACATGCATAAGCCTCATGAGCAAGCTTCAGGCTTTGAGCCAGAACTCAGGCTGTTTGTTTACAAAAATGTGTTGATAAACTCTTGTGTCACTTGTTAATTACACTGTACTGTGAAAGGAGGGAGGTACGCCAATCAGAAGAGAATTGAATATTCCTTTAAAATTTGTAGGAAAAATTTGTAATTTTGTAATTTGAATTTTATTTTATGAAAGTAGGAATAAAAATCCATTTTAATACAGTTCAGTAGTTTTTTAATACAATAATAAAATAATATTCATTAATAAAAGTAATAATATATCATTTTTCTGAATTAGTTGTCACACATCAGTTATTATTCATACAGTAGCACTCATACAGTAGCATGTCCAAAAGCATTACATTATATTAATAACTGATGTTTGAAATTTAAAATGAAAGAAATTTATGTCAAATTAATATACAAATACATATACACATGCGTGCCGCATAAATGGGCCATTCTACAAAACTGGTCCAAAGTCAGAGTTGGAAAGGTCTTGAAATTTTTTTTCCAAAAAACATTTATCTATGCAAATTGTATAATATCCAAGCATGGTACACATTTCTATTAATTGTGCTGCATATTGTATTTTCAGAAAGTTTTGGAATAATTGTCCTCTCCCCAAATTTGTCACTACCGAAACAGTAATAATAATTTAATTAAAAGGGTTATATTGACCTATTAAGGTTTTGCTTACATCTACATTGTAAATATATTTTTTAACAATATTTCAAGTGTAATTTATGAGATTTGTTGTATTTTTAATACAATTTTTCTTTGTAAAAGGCAAAAAGTTGATCATACTGATTTCAAAGTTAAGGATTCATTAGTTTGAATATACATTGAACCAAAAACTATCATAACATCTTAGTTGATAATTCAGTATACTTTATTTTTGACAAAACATCATCCCATGTTTCAGTAGTGATATACAGTTGTGTTCATAAATGTACATGCCCCTTGCAGAATATGCAAAATGTTAATAATTTTAACAAAATAAGAGGAATCATGAAAATGTCATGTTATTGTTTATTTAATACTGTCCTGAATAAGCTACTTCACATAACACATGTTTATATATTCTCCACAAGACAAAATAATAACTGAATTTATAAAAATGACCCCGTTCAAAAGTTTACATACTCTTGAATCTTAATACTATGTGTCATTTCCTGGATGATTGACGACTGTTTTTATATTTTGTGATAGTTGTTCATGAGTCCCTCGTTGGTCCCGAGCAGTTCAACTGCCTGCTGTTCTTCAGAAAAATCCTCCAGCTCCTGCACATTCTTTGGT
Organism: Sinocyclocheilus rhinocerous; assembly: GCF_001515625.1. Taxonomy (NCBI): domain Eukaryota; kingdom Metazoa; phylum Chordata; class Actinopteri; order Cypriniformes; family Cyprinidae; genus Sinocyclocheilus; species Sinocyclocheilus rhinocerous. Next base: position 1,932,287 of record NW_015645543.1, read on the forward strand.
TTTCCAATATTTTCGGCATATTTGATCTCTTTCCAACAGTGACTGTATGATTTTGAGATCCATATTTTCACATGGAGGACAATTGGGGTACTCATACATAACTATTATATAAGATGAAAACATTTACTGATGCTCAAGATGGCAACACAATGCATTAAGAGCTGGGGTGTGTAAAGTTTTTGAATTGGATGATCAGGGTAAATTGTATTTATTTTGTCTTCTGTGAAACATTTAAGTATTTATGTAGTTTCTTAAGTGCAGTACCAAATGAAAAAAAAAAGATCTTTACACATCATCATCCTGTTCAAAAGTTTACATGCCCCAGCTCTTAATGCATTGTGTTGCCTTCTTGAGCATCAGTAAATGTTTCCATCTTTTGTAATAGCGATGTATGAGTCCCTCAATTGTCCTCAGTGTGAAAAGATAGATCTCAAAATCATACAGTCACTTTTGGAAAGGGTTCAAATATGCAGAAGATGCTGGAAAATCCAAAAATGTGCAGGAGCTGGAGGATTTTTCTGAAGAACAGCAGACAGTTGAACTGCTCAGGACCAACTAGGGACTCATGAGCAACTATCACAACACAGAAAAACAGTCGTGGATCATCCAAGGAAACAACACAGATTATTAAAGGGGTCATATGATGCAATTTCAATTTTTCCTTTCTCTTTTAAGTGTTACAAGCTCTTGGTGCATAAAGAAGATCTGTAAAGTTGCAAAGACTAAAGTCTCAAATCCAAAGAGATATTCTTTATAAAAGTTAAGAGTCAACCACGCCTACCTAAAACGGCTCGTTCAAACACGCCCCCACATGTCTACGGCACGATGTGGGAAGATTTGCATAACACCACCCAAATGTTCACGCAAAGAAAGAAAGCATAGTCCCCACTGGAGGCTACAAATGCCTCGTTTATAATGGGTTCACAGTATGGTAAGGGGCATAACATTTCCGTCACACGCTTGTGGTATTCGGTCAATCACAACGCACTAGATAGCTGGCCAATCAGAGCACATCTTGCTTTTCAGACCAATGAGCTTTGTAAAAATCGATGCGTTTCAGAAAGGCGGGGCATAGAGGAGAAACAATAATGTACAGTATGTGGAAAATAATGTTTTTTTTTTTTACCTTAAACTGCATAAACACATTTCATTACACCAAATACACAAAATAATGTTCTTTTTAGCAACATCATATGACCCTTTTGAGATTCACTTTTGAACGGGGTCATTTTTTTAATGAATTCCATTATTATTTTGTCTTGTGGAATATATATAAACATCTGTTATGTGAAATATCTTATTCAGGAGAGTACTAAATAAAAATAACATGCAATTTTCATGATCTCTCTTATTTAGTTAAAATTATTAACATATTTGCATATTCTTTAAGGGGTATGTAATCTTATGAGCACAACTTTATACATATTTACAGTATATATGCAAGAAATGTATATTAATATGTCAATTAAATTCAAAGTGTGTATATACTGTATAGAGAGAGAAATTTGAAAATGTTTTCTGCGGTGTATTCTCAATTCAAATTCAAACTCATGATTGGAAAAAAAGAGCCTTGAATTCACAAATTTGTTCAACCATGTATGAAAGTCAGCAGGGCTTTGTAACTGTAGCAAATACTGTGCTGTTCTTCTTTGTCTTCCATAAATGTCTAACACCGTGGGATGGTGATTTGTTCCTTTGTTTACCCTGTTCCCACAGCATTTGGTAATGCCAAGACCATACGCAATGACAACTCCAGTCGGTTTGGAAAATACGTAGACATTCACTTCAACAAGCGAGGAGCTATCGAGGGGGCAAAGATTGAGCAGTACCTGCTGGAGAAATCAAGAGTTTGCAGACAGGTGAGAGAGGATTGGCAGAACTCTATATCATGCTATTGATTATGGTGATGTGATTATATTTAACTGTCTTTGCAGGCAGCTGATGAGAGGAACTACCATATATTCTACTGTATGCTGGCAGGCATGAGCCCTGATCAGAAGACTAAATTAGGCCTGGGCCTGGCCACAGACTACAATTATCTTACTATGGTGAGGGCCTGTTTTTATCAGACCACTAATGCACTTTTATGCATTTTCTTGTACCTTATGAAAGCATTTGAATAGATCTTTCCATTACAGGAATAGTTCACCCAACAATGAAAATTCTCATGTAGTTCTGAACCTGAATGACTTGCTTTCTTCTGTGGAACACAAAATGTAATTATTCTGAAGAATATAAAAAAAAAACTGGGTCTGTCTTTCTCCAATGACAAATTAAATGGCATAAAGTTGTATATAGGTGGCCCATATGAATTGTGTACTGTATTCCAAGTCTTCTGAAGTCATATTGACTGCTTTATGATACTTTTATTGTGCTTTTTGTCATTTTGGAGCTTGACAGCGCCAACTCCCATTCACCTTCATTGTGTGGAAACAAGCAGCCAGGACATTCTTCAAAATTTCTCCTTTTGTGTTCCACTGAAGAAAATAAGTCATACAGGTTTGAAACAAGAATAAGTCATACAGGTTTGAAAGAGTAAATTATAACAGATTTTTGAGTGAACTGTTCCGTTAATATAACAAGTAAACATATCTTGCTTGTTGATATCTGACTAGTGGCAGTAGAGGAACCAAGAGAGTGTGTAAAAGGCTTGCGTGTGCGTGTCCGCTCTATCTTTCTCTCTTGGCCTGTCATCCAGGGAAACTGTACAGTGTGTGAGGGGAGGAATGATATGAAGGAGTACTCCAGCATTCTGTCAGCCATGAAGGTCCTGATGTTTACTGACACTGAAAACGGGGAGATCTCCAAACTGCTGGCTGCCATCCTGCATATGGGCAACCTGCGCTTTGAAGGTGGATAGTGTTAATGGAATTTATGGAAGATGTTATTATTAATAATTGTTCACCCACAAGAGGTGACAGACGAGCTAAATTGCACATATCGTTTGTGTTACCCCAACAGCTCGAACGCTGAAGAACCTGGATACCTGTGTGGTGGTTCGCTCACCTGACCTGGCCAAAGCAGCCATGCTGTTGGAGGTGAGGTTCATGTGAATGCACGAGAGAGCTTTAAAGTCACATGAATGGCCATTTGAAACCCTTTTTTTTTTCTCCGTACTGTGATATTCGTTTGAGTGACACATATGGATGCTCATTTCCACCTCAGAGTGAAAAAAAAAATTAAATAAAAAGGTAACTGTCTGCAACTATATTCCTCGTAATATGCGACTTCATATCTCACAAAGTGAGTCTTCCTTGATTTTATGACTTATATCTCACAATGTGTCTTATTAACCATTTTAGTTATTGTAATTGCGACTTTATATCACAAAATGTGACTGTTGCACATTATTGACTATATTTAACAATTTCCATCTCATAACTGCAACTTTATTTCTCATATTTGTGACTTATATGTATATATGATATTATATACATATTATGTAACTCATAATTACGACTTTATATTTCACAATTATGACCTTATGTCTCATAGTGTATATTCATATCTCATTATGTGACTTTCGTATTATAAACTTTATATCTAGCTTCCATTAGAAACAAGATATTCGAGTCTGAGACTTTATTTTAAGCTATGCAATAAAGTGAATGGTGAAAAGTGGGCCTTTGTTACTACAATGGAGCGAGACTTGAATGTGAGTTGCTAAAATTATGCTCAAATAACATTAGTTAGCATTAACCAATAGACCACACAACCTAGGTAAGGTCAGGTAACGTTCGCTGAATATTTTCCACTGAAGAATTGTGTATAATAACAAATGTGAATAAAGTAAAAGGTCATTGCTCTGCACTAACTCTGTACACGTCTATTAGCTTTGGTTTAATCACATTTTTGCATCCATTTATTGCCATCTCAACGCTGCTGTTACTTGAAGGGGTTTGTTTCTGCTGTCTTGTTCAGATTCATCTCTCTCATTAGCTCTGTGGTACTGCGTTATCTGTGTAGTTGAGGGAGGGGAGTTCGAGATAAATGTAGTCATTAGTGAGCATCAGACTTTCATTCTAATGTTATTATCGTAGACAGTGGCACAGCGTGACGAGTCTTTTCAGACTTCCTGCCGGCAGCACTCTGCTGTCCGTCTTTATGATTTCTACGTCTTTCTGCATATTTCCACTGTCCACAATCTTTGTTCTGTTTTCAGTTTGTTTTAAATGGCTGTGGCTCAACTTAAAATCATTTTCTTTCCTTACGTCTGCCCCCTGGTGGTAAGATATAAAACATCACAAGCATAATCAGAAGGGACACTTGAGAATCAATACACTTTTCAGTGCACCATATTGTAATTATTACACTGTAAAAAAAAATGGAGTGTCTTATTGCTTGTAAAATTTATATTTATCTTAAAAGTTCTGTAGATTATCAAATTTGACTTTCAATACTATTATGAATAAATTAATGAATAAATTCAATATAAATATTGAATAATATGTTTTGTGGGCTCAATAAGATTTTGCATTGACAGATGTAAGAACATAAAGTAATGTTATAATTTATGCATTAGTCAAACACTTTCAATATAAAAAAAAAATATTTGGTAGCACTTTACTTAAAGCCTTTATGTATAATGCATTAAAAGGTTATTAGAGGCTATAATGCGTTATAATTATTCATAATGTGCATTTTAATACATTATATCTTGTCATAAATAATTATAACCAAATGTAAAATATAGTAGTGTATCAATGAATTGATAAGTGTTATAATGTATTAACTGTGGTTACAATTATTCATGAGATTGTACATTATAAGGTGCATTACAAGGCATAATTAATGCATTAAAACTACTTTTATAATGAATTATGCATAACGGCTTTAAGTAAAGTGTTACCAAGAGTTTTTTTTTTTAATAAGGATTAGCAAAATCTAATGAGCTGAATTCGACCCTATTAATCAAATTTGAAAATACATAATTCAATAAATGAACCAATTTTAATAATTTTTCTCATCTATGCTGTGCCAAAAAAAATCGTATTTATTTCGGAACATTCATTTTAACAATGTATTGCTATATTAAATAAATATATTAATATTGTACTCAATGACCTTTCTTTTTTTTTTTTACACTTTTTTTACACCTACACTTTTTTTTAAATGTAGCCTTCATATCGTAATATATTTACCTTTGACCAGTTATTGAATTGGTCGGCTGTCGATGAACTATGCTGGTTCTTTCTGCAGGTAGACCCTCAGGACGTCATGACATGTCTGACCACACGTACACTGATCACCAGGGGTGAAAGTGTGTCCACCCCTCTCAGCGTGGAGCAGGGGCTGGATGTCCGTGACGCCTTTGTCAAGGTGAGATTGTTCCCAATTAATAAACGGCCCAGTTTTGATTTTCAGTTTGTCACAGAAGTCATCAATATCCACTAAGTGGGCGATTTCTGTCTCCATCAGGGAATCTATGGCAGGTTATTTGTGTGGATAGTGGATAAAATCAATGCCGCCATCTACAGGGATCCGTCCACAGAAAACAAGACTGTTCGCAGGTCTATAGGCCTGCTCGACATCTTCGGCTTTGAGAATTTCACTATTAACAGGTGAGTACTAGTAAATAAAAAATTCCAGATTGTTTTAATTTCTGCAAACACAACCCGTCTGCCTCAGGTCTTGCACCTAAAAGGCATTTTTGGTCAAACTGGTACTAATCTTATTCATTCCTGCTGTAGTTTTGAGCAACTGTGCATCAACTTTGCAAACGAGAACCTGCAGCAATTCTTCGTTCGCCACGTTTTCAAGCTGGAGCAGGAGGAGTACAACCTGGAAGATATCAACTGGCAGCACATCGAGTTCACCGACAACCAGGATGCCTTGGATATGATTGCCATCAAACCTATGAATATAATTTCCCTTATTGATGAGGAGAGCAAATTCCCAAAGGTACAGTTTGAGGTTGTTAATGTGCTGTGCATTTGGACTTTCCATAGAGCACCACAGAACATAGCTGGTTCAGTTCTGAGTACCTATCTTACATCATTTTTTTATTTATCAGTTGAACAGTGGATATCTAGCCATGACTGTGTGCTGTGTTTCTGTTCATGCTGTGTTTCGTAGGGAACAGATGCTACCATGCTGAACAAGCTGAACTCCCAGCACAAACTTAATACCAACTACATCCCTCCTAAGCACAGTCACGAGACCCAGTTTGGCATTCAGCACTTTGCTGGAGTGGTGCACTATGAAACTAAAGGTACACATTACTGAATTAACCAGTTAATAATAATAGTAATAATAATACATATATTTGTATAGCTCTTTACAACAAAAGAAGGCACAACAATGTAAAAACACTTTAAATACAAAAAAAAATCTAATTTCTATGTATAATTTCAGTTTCTAATCTCTAAAACACTGTCCTTGCAAATATTTGAGAATACAGTAGTTTCTCAAAGTGAAATAATTTAGTTGTTAATAATATGAGTTATATGATTATTCAGCAATTGTTTATATTTATAAACATAATATCTAAATATATTTTTCATACACTAAAATATACACAAGCATGGATACATTAAATTGATCAAGAGTGACAGTATTTTATGTTCATCAAAGAGTCCTAAAAACAATGATATTAAGCAGCACTGTTTTCAACATTGATGATAATAAGTTTCTTGAGCACCAAATCAACATATCAGAATAAGTTCAGAAGGATCATGTGACACTGAAGACTGGAGTAATGTCTGCTGAAAATTCATCTTTTCCATCATAGGAATACATTACATTAAATTATGTTAAATAAAAAAACTGATATTTTAAATTGGAATAATATTTCACAATATTATTGTTTTTACTGTTTTTTAATTTTTGCTCAAATAAATACAGCCATGATAAAGAATAAGAGGTGTCTTTGAAAAATATTAAATTATCTTACAGACCCTAAACTTCTGAACAGTAGTGCAATTTATATAATATTATACAATATAATTATTTGCCACTTTTCAGTCTCTAATTTCAACTCAAATCAACACTTCATGACTATTTCCCTTATTTACTAAATAGCTGCTTAATAAGCAAGCAAGAATAATATACAATCAGTCTGTCATTATAGCATCATAAAGCCCTATCAGGATGACACACTCTTTTGGCATCAATTTTGCAATAATAGCCATCTAGCTGTACTTTATCCCATATTCATCATATTAAAAATTTTCATAAAATAAGAATGACAATATTTATGTTTCCATTGAATAGGTAACATAATTTCCTCCTGGTTCATTGTTCAGGTTTCCTGGAGAAAAACCGAGACAGCCTCCACAGTGACATCATCCAACTCGTGCACTCATCCAAAAACAAGTTCATCAAGCAGATCTTCCAAGCTGATGTTGCTATGGTGATGCCCTTTTCCAATACCGAATCCATATTTGCTCAGCATTAATATGCTCGCGACACGCCAGCAAGGCCGCAGATCTCTGAGGGCCAAATGCTGGCCATGCAGGTTTATGTCAGGGTTGCATATTAAAAGCAAAGACGTGTGCTAGTATAATTGCCCTTGGAAAAACACACAGTGAACGAGAGAAGTGACTGCTACAAATGCTAGAACTTTAGCCTGAGTCTTTAACATGACTCAGTCTGACTAACCCTGCTGCTCTAACTCACTCTCTCTCTCTGTGGTGATGTCAGCCCTAATCTTTCTTGGCTGATTCGCAACAGTCTTGGCCCAATTCTGTCTCTGTCTCTCTCTCTCTTTCTCTCTTCTATCCTCACTCTGTCACTCAATCTTTTACCTTATTTTTGGCCTCAGTTTCTGTGTGGCTATTTGGAGCCCACTGCATCCCTTCAAAAGGTAATCAATGGCGTGGTTTGTGTCCCTCTCAGACTCCTGTTGAACTACATTTTCTCAATAGTCCCTTACTAAAACTCATTCCTGTGGTTTTCTTCTCTTTTGGAAATGGGTTCTGTTGAAGTAGTCGGTAAGGGCACGCTGACAGAATAATTTAATAGCTCTAACAGCGGCATTATTCTCCAGATGAATTGAGGAAAAACGTTAGTCATCACAGACAGATTCTGTTTCAAGTTAGATGCGGCTTGTTCTCATTGGTGTTTTTCAGCATTATTTTGAGTTAATCTTCTTTTTTGTTTTTTACAAGAGAGAAATTCCATTTACTCTTTTTCCTGGCGCTGAGTGAAGTTTGAGGAAGGGACAAACTACTAGATTTGCTTTACAATGCCTTCTTAAAGCATTTGCATGTAAAGTGTATGGAATAAAAGCAAGAGAGAGGTAGACAGAGAAGGACACAAGCAACCAATGAAGATCCCGAAGAAATGTGATGAGAGAGGGAGAGAGTATGAAAACAGTACATTTATTAAAGGCAGGAAAGAAAGAAGAAAAGATTGGACCAAAAAAGGGCCACACAGGAAGGTGAACTGGTGTCTTTGTGATGTGTGTAATATGGGTATTTGTTGTAGTTTTGTGTGATTGCTTTTGTGATGTGTGTTTTTGTGTGAGGTCCTCTCTTGTGAGTTTAACTTATTTTTGTGTGAAGTTAATGGGAGAATTTCTGTGTTTTCAGGGAATGGAGACAAGGAAGCGTTCCCCGACTCTGAGCAGTCAGTTTAAGCGCTCACTCGAGCTGCTCATGAGGACGCTGAGCGTGTGTCAGCCTTTCTTTGTGCGCTGTATTAAACCCAATGAGCTCAAAAAGCCCATGGTGAGTAAAACAGTGTCTTTGTGTGTGTTTAAAGATAAGATGCAGATAATTTAAACATTTAATTAGGGCTCAACAATGAGGATGATGTGAAGGCCCATGGCCAATCTTTCTTTTTTTCTTTCTTTCCTTATTTACCACAGCACTACATAGGACAAATGGTATAGAGAATGGGTTGATTTATGTAACAGGGCGAACGAGGCGAGAGATGTGCAGATCCATTTGCAAGCTTTATTAGACAGAGACGTGGTCAATAACACAGGCAGGGTCGAAACACCAGCAAACAGGTATGGCACGGGCAAAACACAAGAGTAGTCCAAGGACAGACGTGATCAGACTCCGGCGAACAATATCCAACAGGGCAAGGCAAAGAGAGATAATCCAGGTACGCAGCAATAGTCCAGGCAGGGGCAAACAGAGTCCGAACGGTAAAACAATAGATAATCCAAGGTACACAGGCTGGAATCAGGAAACAGGTAATAACAAGACTAGACTAGACTATGAAAACACGAAATGGCTCCGTAAAGCAGCTATCACTAAGAGAGTGATAAACGCAGAACAATACTCAGCAGTGAGAGAGAGGAAGTCCATGGCTTATGTAGGGTGTGTGATTGGTTACAGCTGTGGGTGTAATCAGTGCAATTGATGATGGGAAATGTAGTCCAGGGTATAGTGTAACAGTCTGTGTAGTGTGAGAGTCCATGTGGTGAGCGGGTAACCTCTGGTGGTGAGTGAACGGAAGTTCATAGACCGGATTCGTGACAATTTATTTATCTGTCTATCTATTTATTTATTTACAACAATCCTACATAGGACAAATGACATTGAGGATGGATGGATTGATGGATGGATGGATTCATTCATTCATTAATTTACCACGATCCTGCATAGGACAAGTGGTATTGAGGATGGATGGATGTATTGATTGATTGATTGATTTGGATTAGAAAAAAATTTAAAATTCTTCTTTCAGTATTTTTGTCTTGTTTTCCAGTCAAATTATCAACAAATTATTAAAACAAGTTACATTTAAAAGTAAAATTGATATCAAGGTTGCCTTAGTGAAAAAATATACTAAAATGTATTTGAAATACATTGATTTTGTACTTTGTACTTTTGGTATACTAAAGTGGTATACTTAAAGTCTGCTAAATTGGAACAGCTAATTTTGTACTTATTGCACTTTAATTGTGCGGAGGTAGTGCTAAAGTTCAACTAAAGATATGCTGGAGTGTATTTGATTGTGTTAAAGTGGAACTATTGCAAGTATACTTCAGGTACACTTTAAATATCTTGCATTTAAAGGCATATTATTCAAAGATCGTACAATCCTCATCAATAGTGACATTAAAACACATTTTAGGTTTAATATTAAGAAATGTGCATTGTGCAATAAAGAAATAGCCTACTCCCAGTTTAATTATAATTTTATATCAGCAAGTTTTGATATGTCAAAAAATATGTTAATGGATTTAAAGTACTTAGTATGAAATAAATGTTTTAAATAAATTATGGCATAGTTTTTTGTTTTTTTTTTACTAGGGTTTTTTGCAGAGAATATTTTTTCTTACTTTTTTCTTACAGTTACATTTTGTTAGATATATGCTTAAAGTTTACAAAAATCTTAATTGTTACAAAAAAGATAAATTGATATATTGTATAAATCGATAATAGGATATATTGTCTTAACAGAAGATATAATCCTAATTTTGCAGAAGAAAAGATTTTTACTGAGCCCTGAATACCAGCACTCATTCTCTCCTCTGCAGATGTTTGATAGAGGACTGTGTGTCAGGCAGTTACGCTACTCCGGGATGATGGAAACTATCCGAATACGCAGAGCTGGATATCCCATACGCTACACATTCGCTGAGTTTGTGGATCATTATCGGGTTCTTATGCCTGGGGTCAAACCAGCCTACAAACAGGCGAGTCTAAAGCATTACTGTGTTAATGCAGTCAACAGATGTGACGTGCAGGTCTGGAGTATTCTGTTTGCTTGACAGCTCTTATCAAAGCTTTTTTTCTGTGCACACTCTTAGAATTGCCATCTGGTGATTTTTTTTGACAAGTGCTGACAATTTGCTTTTAGGAGGTAGCTCTGAATCTGTGTTCTCTTACAGGAAGATCTGCGAGGGACCTGTCAGCACATTGTTGTGTCAGTTCTGCAGAGAGATGATGATTGGCAGATAGGAAAGACAAAAATCTTTCTGAAGGTTTGCCACAAATAAAAAATTTTCCGCAGATTTGGCTTTGTTTTATATTTGTGACAAATTGTATACTTGGCCTATACTTGCTGTAGGATCATCATGACATGCAGCTGGAAATTGAAAGAGATAAAGACATCACTGACAAGGTCATTCTCATCCAGAAGACTGTGAGAGGTCAGAAAGAGAGGTACGAGAAAAAGAAGAGCAGACAAAAAAAAAGAAAAAAAATTACATGCAAAACAACATCTTTTCAAATGATCATCTTTGTTTTGTTGTTTAAAAGTATTATTTATACTAATAATATAGATTATTAGATGTGTTATTGTTTACAGGTTTACTGTTTAATATTTACACTGCTTTGCCCATATCATATGTGACCCTGGACCACAAAACCAGTCTTAAGTTGCACTGCTATATTTGTAGCAATAGCCAAAAATACATTGTATGGGTCAGAATTATTGATTTTTCT
>NW_015645543.1:1943718-1963882 GCF_001515625.1 Sinocyclocheilus rhinocerous
CTAGAACTAACTTCCTAAGGGTTAGAAAGGCTGTGACATTAATCCAGCGAATATGGAGAGGCTACATCTCTAGAAAGCACTACGCTGTGGTGAGTTGGCATGCTCTCAATGAAACCTAAGCAGAGATAATATGCACTGAGGTTTTGTCTGATTATAATTATCCTTTCATTTCAGATGTGTGTAGGTTTCTTGCGGCTCCAGGCCTTGTACAGGTCACGGAAGTTGTACCTAGTGTACCAAGCATCCAGGACACGCATAACTCTGCTCCAGGCCTGGTGCCGTGGCTTCCTGGTGCGGCGGACATTCTCAAAGCGCTTCCATGCTGTCCTGACAATCCAGGCTTATGCACGAGGAATGATAGCACATAGACTATGCAAGCGTCTCAGACTGGAGGTAAATCTACATTCTATCTATCTATCTATCTATCTATCTATTCATCCATCCACCCATCTATCCATCCATCTGTCTGTCGATCAGTCCCAAATGATCATCTTTGTTTTGTAGAACTAACTTCCTAAGGGTTAGAATGGCTGTGACATTAATCCAGCGAATATGGAGAGGATACATCTCTAGAAAGCACTACGCTGTGGTGAGTTGGCATGCTCTCAATGAAACCTAAGCAGAGATAATATGCACTGAGGTTTTGTCTGATTATAATTATCCTTTCATTTCAGATGTGTGTAGGTTTCTTGCGGCTCCAGGCCTTGTACAGGTCACGGAAGTTGTACCTAGTGTACCAAGCATCCAGGACACGCATAACTCTGCTCCAGGCCTGGTGCCGTGGCTTCCTGGTGCGGCGGACATTCTCAAAGCGCTTCCATGCTGTCCTGACAATCCAGGCTTATGCACGAGGAATGATAGCACATAGACTATGCAAGCGTCTCAGACTGGAGGTAAATCTACATTCTATCTATCTATCTATCTATCTATCTATTCATCCATCCACCCATCTATCCATCCATCTGTCTGTCGATCAGTCCATCCATCAATCAATCCATCCATCCATCCATCTATCCAAACACCCACCCATCCATCCGTCTGTCCATCCATCCATCCATTCATATGCCCATCCATCAGTCCATCCATCCATCCATCCATCTACCAATCCATCCATCTATCTACCAGTCTGTCCGTCTGTTCATCCATCTATCAATCCGTCTGTCCATCCATCCATCCACTCATCCATCCGTCCGTCCATCCACCCGTCCATTCATCTGTCTGTCCATCCATCCGTCCACTCATCCATCCGTCCATCTATCCACCAACCTGTCTGTCCATCCATCCGTCTGTTCATCCGTTCATCCAATCCACCCACCCACCCATCCATCAATCCGTCCGTCCATCCACCCACCCATCCACCAATCTGTCCGTCCATCCATCGATCGATACATCCATCTATTCATTAATCCGTCGATCCATCTACCCACCCATCCATCCGTCCGTCCATCTATCCGTCCATCCATCCATCCTTCAGACAAGCAGATACTTAACTCTGTTATAATAAAGTTTGTTCTCTCTCTGTGTAGAGGGAGCGACGATTAGAAGCAGAGCGGCAGCGTCTGGTTGAAGAGGAGCGTCTGAGGAACCAGATGACGGCACGTAGGGCTCGAGCAGAGGCAGAGAGGAAGCACCAGGAGCGTCTGGCCCAGCTCGACCAAGAGCAGAAGGAGAGAGAGCAGGCAGAGCGGGATGAGACACTGAGGAAAAAGGAGTTTCTGGAGCAGATGGAGAGAGAAAAACAGGAGCCAGTCAACGACTCTGACATGGTGGACAAGATGTTCGGATTCCTGGGCAGCGCCAACTCTCTTCCCAACCTGGAGGGTGAAGCACCAGAAGGGTTTGAGGTGCAGGACTTTATGACTATTAATCTCTGTAACTTACCTTGCCTGGCTTTCACATTATCTTATTATGTTTGATTTTGTTTGGATGTAACAGGATCTTGAGAAAGTTCCAAGACAGTTTGAGGAAGTCATTGATGAACCTCTTCCACTTCCTGATGATGAAGAGGAAGACCTATCGGAGTATACTTTTGCAAAGTTTGCTGCAACCTACTTCCAGGGAAATGCCACACATACGTATATACGGCGGCCACTGAAACAATCTCTGCTGTTTCAGGAGGATGAAGGAGATCAGCTAGTATGGTTTTTTTATTTGTTTAAAAGTATTATTTATACTAATAATATAGATTATTAGATGTGTTATTGTTTACAGGTTTACTGTTTAATATTTACACTGCTTTGCCCATATCATATGTGACCCTGGACCACAAAACCAGTCTTAAGTTGCACTGCTATATTTGTAGCAATAGCCAAAAATACATTGTATGGGTCAGAATTATTGATTTTTCTTTTATGCCAAAAATCATTAGGATATTAAATAAAGATCATGTTCCATGAACATATTTTGTAAATTTCCTACAGTAAATATATCAAAACTTAATTTTTGATTAGTAATATGCATTGCTAAGGACTTCATTTGGACAACTTTAAAGGCGATTTTCTCAATATTTAGATTTTTTTGCAACCTCAGATTCCAGATTTTCAAATAGTTGTATCTCAGCCAATTCTCGTCAATTTCGAAAAATTGACACTTATGACTGGTTTTGTGGTCCAGGGTCACATATTAAGTTTTTTTTATGTCTGTAGGCTGCTCTGGCTGTGTGGATCACTGTTTTGAGGTTTATGGGAGATCTCCCTGAACCCAAATGTCATATCAGCATTAGTGACGGCAGTGAGAAGATTCCAGTTATGACTAAAATCTATGAGACATTGGGGAAGAAGACCTACAAAAGGGAGCTGCAGGCCCTGCAGGTGGATGACGAGGTGAGACAAGTGAGGTGGTGGGTGTTGTGAAAATGAGAATTAATCTTCACATCATCATTATTAATCATATAATAAAACACAAACATTGAACAAACATAGTGGTCATATTGTACTCAACAGTGTATTTCTAAATTAACATTAACATAAACTAGTAAATACTGTGAAAAATCAATTGTCCTTTGTTAGTTATTGACACCAAAGGCAAAAGCTAATGTTAAATTAAACCTTATTGTAAAGTGTTGCTGCTATGACATCTAAGAAAGTTTCTTTATTGTTTCCAGAGTTCCACTACTGACATCCAGAAGAGGAACAGCATACGGCATAAATAAGTGTCCCTCACATTAAAGAAAAAATCAAAGATCACAGAGGAGGTCTGTAACAGTTAATATTTTTGTGAAAACCATGATACTGTACTTTTTTCAGGATTCTTTGATCAGTAGAAAGGTAAAAGAATAATATGTATTTAATATAAAAATATTTTGTAATATTATAAATCAGTATAATTTATCTTTGTTGAATAAAAGTAAACTATTCCTGCCTCTGTTAGGTGACCAGACGGCTGACCGACAACGATTATAGTCTGCAGGGAAACAGCATGCTGGAAGACCGGCCCACCTCCAATTTAGAAAAGCTCCACTTTATCATTGGCAATGGCATATTACGCTCTGCTCTCAGGTCAGTACATGGCAAATGCATAATAGTTGGTATACTAGAGCTGTTGAATGTGCATTTCATCTGAATTATATTGCATCTGGGTTTGTTTCCTCTGACAGAGATGAGATCTACTGTCAAATCTGTAAACAGCTGAGCCAGAATACATCCAAAAGCAGCCATGCCCGTGGCTGGATCCTGCTGTCCCTCTGTGTGGGCTGCTTTGCTCCTTCCGAAAAATTCGTCAAAGTAAAAAAAAAAAAAAAACATATTTTTTATTTTTGGCCTAGTCAGCAGGAAATAAGATCGCATGCATTTTTAATGATCCTAATGATCCTAAACCCCAAAAATTCAAATGTATCATTTAAATCTGGCCTAACTCTTTTTCCCCATTTCATTTCTTTATCTACAATTTCTCTAGTATCTGCGGACATTCATTAACAGCGGCCCGCCTGGTCATGCGCCTTATTGTGAGGAGAGACTGAGAAGAACATTTGCGAATAAGACTAGAACCCAGCCTCCTTCTTGGCTTGAGCTGCAGGTATTTTAGGACCCACAGAAGCCATTAGATTTCACTTTTGGGAAAATTCATTGGAAAATATGAATTAATTGGCTGGATCTCTTTTTTTTCCTCCTCCAGGCCACTAAATCTAAGAAACCCATCATGTTGCCAGTGACCTTCATGGACGGCACTACAAAGACCCTGCTCACTGACTCTGCCACCACAGCCGTAGAGCTCTGCTATGCTCTGTCAGACAAAATCGGCCTGAAGGATCGCTTTGGCTTCTCTTTATACATTGCTCTTTTTGATAAGGTATGTTAATACATATATTTTAAGATATTTTAAAATGTAATTTATTCCTGTGATGGCAAAGCTGTTTATTGTAGCCATTATTCAAGTTTTCAGTGTCACATGATCCTTCAGAAATCATTCTAATTTGCTGATTTGGTCTCAGAAAACATTTTTATCAACGTTGAAAACAGTTTTGATTAATAGAACATTCAAAAGAACAGCACGTATTTGAAATAGAAAATGTTTAAATGTCTTTACTGTCACTTTTAATCAATTTAATGCATCCTTGCTGAGTAGAAGTATTTATTTCTTTAAAAAAAATAAATACAACCCCAAACTTTTGATCAGTGTGTATCCTTATTTTTTCGGTCCAGTTTAAGACCCTCATAATGTGCATCCTCCTCAGGTTTCATCGCTGGGCAGTGGGAAGGATCATGTGATGGATGCAGTGTCACAGTGTGAGCAATATGCTAAAGAGCAGGGTGCTCAGGAGCGCAACGCCCCCTGGAGGCTGTTCTTCAGGAAGGAAATCTTCACGCCCTGGCACAACCCTGCCGAGGACAGCGTGGCCACTAACCTCATCTACCAGCAAATCGTGCGCGGGGTCAAATTCGGGGAGTACCGTTGTGATAGGGTGAGAGCTGCTGTGAACATATTTCACATTGCCTTATAAAGTTAGCTGACTTGCGTTAACCAAGTGTACGCATGTGCTGTATCATTTCAGGAGGAGGACCTGGCTGAGCTGGCCTCTCAACAGTACTATGTGGACTATGGGTCAGAAGTCCTACCAGCCCGTCTTCTGAGTCTTATTCCATCCTACATACCAGACAGAGAAATTACTCCCTCCAAGACAGTGGAAAAATGGGCACAAATGATAATAGCAACTCACATAAAGGTACACATTTGTAGTTTTAATACATACATTTTTTGTTGAGTTACTAATATTTTATTTAATATAAAATTATAATTGTATATTATTGTTGTATAATTTTTAATATACATATATTATATTTAGTGCTGTCAATCGATTAAAAATTAACTAATTAATAAGATAAAAAATTTACTAATTAATCGCACATGTTTTTCTGAAATTAATCGCATCTTTTTATGACTGAAGGCGAGTATCACTGATACCGATACTACTGATGTCTCTAGGAAATTGTTCTTTTTTTTAATTTAACCATTGACTATGTAATGTTGACTATACTAACATTACAGTATAATTGAGAGCTATCAATTTTAACATTTATTAGACTTTAAAAAATAACAACTTCTAATTTAAGTGAACTTAAAACAATCTTCACATAAATCCATTATAATAAATGTCATTTACCTGTGCCCTTCAGCAAGTAGGCAATATACAGAAATTGAATACGGTTATCAAACACGAAATACTAAATTAAATACAGATGAATCCTTAAAGCTACAAAAGTTATTGATTTCCTTTTTTTCTTTAGTTCTTTGATTTACAGACATCACAGTAGCTGGGTTATTAGCTTATTTGGCTGCTATTACTTTAAGAGCTGCCGCTGCTGAACGTGACGCAAATCTGACACGCATGCTTGTAGTCTCATTCGCACTTTAATATGAAATGATACAGACTACAGTATGCGCCACCGTATTTGTGCATGCAATTGAAGAGTATACAGTATAACAACTGACAGGACAGGAAAATTTGTTTTTACTGACATATGCCCTAACAAAATCTCATCTGACCGCAGTTCACTGTTGCTCTACTGAAGATCCTCGTCACCTGTACAATTTCCGCGCTCGTTAGAGTAGCGCCTTTCGCTGAGGCGAATGAAGTGTGCGTCTAAAAAGTCTACCATTTGATGTGGTCGTAAAGATGTTAATGCATCTAAATAAACGCAATTCTTGTCAAGAAAAAAGAGACAGAAGCAGCAGTTGTGAGTGGGGTGGCCAACACTAGCTCCGCCACTGCATTAACTGCGTTAAATATTTTTAACACCGTTAAACTGGAAACATTTATCTGCTGCGTTAACACGCTAATTTTGACAGCACTAATTATATTACATTATTATATTATATTATATTATACTATGTGCATTTTTGTTGTATAATTTAAATATGCAGTTTCTACTTTTAAAATGTATTTATTCAAGTTATAAGTATAAAAATAAGTATAACCAACCATACTGTGACATTGAAATAATATGCCATTTTAGAGTTAGAGTTAATAACAATAAGTAACTTTTGGTAGTTTTCAGGTTTGTAATAGCATATTTAGAATAGGCATAAAATGTCAAGAATTAGCCCATGAAAAACACACTAATCTGAATATTAGGTGATTGTCCAATGTCAGTGATGGCTGGAGGTGGAGAAATGGAAAAATATTTAGGCACAAATGTCACCATTTTCTGAGAATGGGTTCACATTTACATGATAGAACAGCACATATAACTGAACAAATCTATTATTAACCTTTTCATTATACCCAAACGTTCAGTCACAGCACATACCTACGCCTGTGTCTTCATTACTGTGTCAGGCTGTGTCTGACTGACCCCGCGGTACGTTCTCAAGGACGGCAGTCTCATTATCTTAGAGCAGTACCTGTATCTCCACCTAGTGCTAATATGATCTCACAGCTATGATTAACTCTCTAATCTAAGTGTGTGCCAGGGGCGACCTTCACACCGTCTACCACCCGCACCTACAGTCTGCCGTAAAAGAATGCAATCACAGGCCTCTGAATATTTGAGACAGTTCCTTTGGCCTCACTATCATGTTATGGGTTTGTAGTTTAGGTTAGCATTCGGCGCTAGCTCGTAGCGGTTGATGGACTAAGCAGGTTGAAATTTGATTGACGGTTCCTGTGGGAACATTAATCACATGTTCCTTCTCTCAAGGGTGAAGGCCGTTTTAATTACCCTTCTGCCTTTCATAGGCTAAAGTGATGGACATGAATGTTTAATAATGCTGGAGATCAATTTTATGGATTGTGGTAATGCATGAGTTTGGTACATTTTATGCTTATAACCAGGTGACGAGAGCAAAGGTAATTGTCTCTGAGGTAATCAGCGATACTGTGTTACTATGAGACCAAGATATTGACGATTGCATCTCCACAGGGAATCTATACACAGAAGAGGTTTGATTCGCAGAGAGTGAAGGAGGAGGTGGTGGATTTCGCTCGATTTAAGTGGCCTTTGCTTTTTTCTCGCTTCTATGAGGCCTTCAAATTCTCAGGTAAGACTTACAGAGAATAGTTCACCCCAAAAATAAAAATTAAATCAGTGAATGGGTCAGTCAGAACTTTTAACCAGAGGCGGACAAACTACTCAACTCCATTACCTGAGTGAAAGTACAGATACTGCTGGTCAAATATTACTCCATTACAAGTGAAAGTTGTAAAGACAGATTTTTACTTAAGTAAAAGTACAGAAGTACTTGCTGTTAAAAGTACTTAAGTACCAAAAGTAAATTTCCTTTTTTTATGTCAATGCACTGTTTTATTGTTGTATGTAATACTTGCAATACCTCTGAAATAACTTACAATACTGAATACACTGACTAGCTTGTAGTATATTTGATATAAAGAGCTTTTAGAATGTTAAAAACCTATGGGGAAAAAACAAAACAAAAAAAATGATTGAACACCCCTACCCACCCCCACAAAAGCAGGATGGTAGTAGAAAAAATAATACTCAAGTAAAGTACAGATTTTCAAAAAGTGTACTTAAGTACAATACTCAAGTAAATGTACTTAGTTACTGTCCGCCTCTGCTTTTAACCAATCATTCAGACCAGTTTTGTGAACCGAATGAACTGTTTCATTGAAAAGATCTGATTTATTTGCAAATAAACGCTGCTACTTCACTCATGAACTCTCAGCAAGACTCCAAGGAGAAATGGGCAGATATTAATTATATTATATTATATTATATTATATTAATTTTTATTAGCATTTTTTTACAACCAGAATTTATTCAGATTGAAATAATAATTTAATTTAGGGTTAGGAAATATTTTAAGATTGTTATTTTGAATTGGGAATAATATTTTAACAATTAGCCAGTGGGATTTTTAGTTGGTAATCTGAGTAGTTGGTGGTTCTCCAATGTCTATGGTGATTACAGCCCTGGTACATTGGGTTTGAGGTCGGAAAATTCTAAAAAAAAAAAAATGTTGATGTAAAATGTAAAAATTCTGACATTTTTATCCACACCATTTCACCATTTTCTGAGAATGGGTTCATCATTAATTACTAGGGGTGGAACGGTACACAGATGTCACGGTTCGGTACATACCTCGGTTCGGGGGTCATGGTTCGACACGATTTCGGTACAACAGGAAAAAAAAAACAAATCTACTATGCTCGGTAAAATGCTTTTCATTTATTTTGAACAGACAGTAGTACAAATTAATTTTTTTCCACCTAGATGTGAAAATACTAAATATTATTACATTATGTTATATATATATATATAAAATCTGCAGTACATATATACATACAAGGAATAAATTCTTGAAATATATTTGATTTAGTTTACAGATAAACAAGAGAAAAAAACAGTGCGACACGTAATGTAGCCTATATATGCTGAGTTTCAGTTCATTTTTGCGACAGGCATAATTTGTTCACAGAAAGGAAACTCAAATGGCAGAAAGTCACATCCTACTTGTTTTCTTTATTTTACAAAAGCACAATGTTTTGTTTTCATTGTGAGTGTACACAAATAAAAGCAGACCTTTATACAGTGATGCATTATTAATAAGACAATAAGTGTTTAAAGTTGATCTGACATTTTTATCCACACCATTTCACCATTTTCTGAGAATGGGTTCATCATTAATTACTAGGGGTGGAACGGTACACAGATGTCACGTACCTCGGTTCGGGGGTCATGGTTCGACACGATTTCGGTACAACAGGAAAAAAAAAACAAATCTACTATGCTCGGTAAAATGCTTTTCATTTATTTTGAACAGACAGTAGTACAAATTAATTTTTTTCCACCTAGATGTGAAAATACTAAATATTATTACATTATGTTATATATATATATATAAAATCTGCAGTACATATATACATACAAGGAATAAATTCTTGAAATATATTTGATTTAGTTTACAGATAAACAAGAGAAAAAAACAGTGCGACACGTAATGTAGCCTATATATGCTGAGTTTCAGTTCATTTTTGCGACAGGCATAATTTGTTCACAGAAAGGAAACTCAAATGGCAGAAAGTCACATCCTACTTGTTTTCTTTATTTTACAAAAGCACAATGTTTTGTTTTCATTGTGAGTGTACACAAATAAAAGCAGACCTTTATACAGTGATGCATTATTTATTAATAAGACAATAAGTGTTTAAAGTTGATTCTGCTGGTATAAGGAGACAGTTGAAGTGATCGCGCCAGCGCACACGCGTACACACACACACACCCATCTATCAGTTCCAGCATTGCTAACTTGACAGCGCAGTTGGTACTTTATCAAAATAAAATACAGTGAACCAAACATCAGCGCGCCCGCCTCTGTGTTACCGTTGGAACACGACTGAAGTACAAAGCCTATAATTTACATAATAAATAATAGTTTAGCATTCAGATACGTTACATCGCAAATATGGAAATGTTATGGAATATTTGGATTTGTGCCTAATGAGAGAGGTAGGATATATGAGCACAAAGCTCCATTCCGCAAACAGTTGAGTGCACAAGCCTTTAAAGTATACTCCTTTGTCAGTCTGTGAGAGACGCATTCAGAATCAGCACATGGTCACTGTCTAGTGGGCTTTGTTTTCAAGTGCGCAACTCATGGCATTCGCTGTTCTTCTGCTGGCGGCCGGTTATCAAACAGCGTTGCATTGCTGCGGGCGCCCCCTTCTGGATTGGCGGTGAATTGCCTGTATTCGTTGTAAGGCCTCATGCACCGAACCGAGATATCCGTATACCATGACGGTTCGGTACGAATACATGTATCGTTCCACCCCTATTAATTACATAATCTAAAAACATAAAACCAAGCAAATCTAGTATTTACTTGTTCATTTCTAAGTCAAAATGTTGAGATAGCTCATCAGTTTTAAATATCAGTTCTGTCATGACAACTCTCGGAGGGATTGGCATGGTAATGTACATGACAATGTTAATGTATTTGGTCTTGGCGGAATAGATCTGCTACGCTGCTGCTGCTGCGGCAGAGCAAGTCCTGAGACTTGCTACTGCCGATACATCCACAACATGCTGCTGTGAGAATGTAAGAAATATTGCTGCTGCAAATATAACATACATGAAATAACCCCCATATAGCATACATGAATCACCTCGTAGCAGATCTATACAGGTGGAGCTGGGGAAGGTAGAGGGTTTCTGAAGCAAGCTGCAACTGCTACGGCAAGCACTAGTCATATATTTGAATGTTGAGCACCGAGCTCATTGGCTACCGATACAGGAGAGAACCAATCAGCTGTGCCATGTGATGATGTCATTAGGTCAGATTGAGTTAGACCTATCGGACTGCGCCATCTAGAGTTTCATGCCAGAACTCTGTATTTGTCATACAGACTGTTTATGTGATACTTTTATATGCCATTTTTGAAACTTTAAAACTTCTTCAAAAATGTAAAATTTCTTTAAAATTTCTTCATTTGTGTTCCATAGTAGAAATTATTGCTGGGTGAACTATTCTGTTAAGATATTCTGTAAATCATAATAAAAATTTGTAAGACATATTGATCTGATTTGGTATGATAAAGCTCAACTTTCAGCCTGCTGTTTCTGTTCATTTGCAGGACCTAGTCTCCCAAAGAATGATGTTATAGTGGCAGTGAACTGGACCGGAGTCTACTTTGTGGATGAGCAAGAGCAGGTCCTTCTAGACCTTTCTTTCCCAGAGATCACTGCAGTCTCCAGTAGCAGGTGCAGTAGCACATCCATCCAAACCCACTTCATATGCTGTAAGTGTTCTTTATATTGTAATTTTACTAGTTTTGGTCAATCTAACGCATGTATGCAGAGGTGGAAAGCTGCAGGGACAGAGCTTCACTCTGGCCACCATTAAAGGAGATGAGTACACCTTCACATCCAACAATGCCGAAGACATCCGTGACCTAGCTGTCACCTTCCTAGAGGGCCTGCGTTCTAGGTCAAAGTTTGTGGGGGCCCTGGTGGACAGCCATTACCCTGGTGAGCACATGTGGACAGCAGTTCAGTTTAAAAGTGCAAAGGAAACAAAGGACATAACCATTATATTTGATCCAGCCCCAAGCAGACTTTGGGTCGAGACAAGAAGGTCCAGCATAATCAATAAAACATCTAAAAGATGAACAGAAACGCTTATGTTTCCCTTTGTTTTTGCAGCTGGACATGACTCTTCGTTCCTGAGATACTCAAAGGGAGATCTGATCTTTCTGGATGAGCACACTGGAGAGCAGGTCCTGAATTCAGGCTGGGCTCACGGGGTAAATGATAGAACCAAAAAAACAGGAGACTTCCCTGCAGACAACGTCTATGTGCTGCCCACCATCACCAGGCCACAATATGATATTGTAGTGAGTGTGTTTTCATTCAGTACATTCATTGTATACTCTCCGAAAATAGTGCGCTTAGAGGGAAAACTTTGTATGTTTATGTCCTCCTAAATGGGTCATAGTAGTACCTTAAGGGTACAGATTCATACTCTAAAGTGCTTGTTATGCACAAAATTGTCCCTTTAAGGGTTACAAGCTGTTGTACCCTCAAAGGTACAATTTTTGCACATTTTATTCTGACAATGTATTGTATTCACCATGAAAAATAATTTGTTCATGGTCAAAACACAAGCATTTGCACCAAAATATGCCACTAACACTCAAGAAACACCTGAGATATCGAAGAGTCACTTTAACCTTCTACTTTCTGTTTCTTACAGTCATTGATTACCATGTCCCCAGACCAGCGTAAGGACTCCATCAGTTTGTCCAATCAGAATCAGCTGGACAGTGGGGAGAAGGTTCAGCCGTACACTCTAGAGGAGTTCTCCTACGATCACTTCAGGTGTTTGAACCTTATTCAGGACCTTTCCTCCCTTTGTTGTGTCTGAATGGAAAACTACTGTTTTAAAGTTGAGAAAGTTGCGAAACAAGTCCAAACAAAAAGGTTTATTATATTCCTAGAGAGGCGGAGGGCCTTAGTCAGACACCAGCCAATCAGCTTCAACATCTGGCCAATAACATTCAAGGAGTAATTAAACCTAAACCTAACCCTAACTGCACCATATGTTTTTTATATATATATATATCTTTGTGCCAGGCACCACACCTATGATTGTATTCTATCACTGTACACATTAATTTCTTAATATACTGTACCTTCTTTTTCATTAAATTCTGGATTCATTACATTTTCTGGTATCTTTCCAACCTCTAGACCGCCTTCCAAGAGCACACTGAGTCGTGTGATCCTCAATAAAGGCAGAGGGAAGGATAAACTGTGGTGTTGCACCAGAGAACCTCTCAAACAGCCTTTGCTGAAGAAAGTCCTCAATCATGAAGAGCTGTCCCAGGATGCCTGCCAGGCCTTCATTGATATCCTCTACAGCTAACATTTTGACAGTTAATAGTGTTAACTTTAGAACTGCAGTTCCCTCATCCTTGACTCTGTTGTACCTATCATGAAGTACATGGGCGACTACCCCTCGAAGAGAAGCCGCTCGGTCAATGAGCTCACTGATCAGATCTTTGAGGGAGCTTTAAAGGCTGAACCTCTGAAGGACGAAATCTTCTGTCAGATCATCAAGCAACTAACCGAGAATCATGTGAAGTAGGTTTTTCCCAGTTATTGATACAGTATATATTCTATTCTGTTATGTTTATTTGTTTATTTATTTTAGGATTTTTTAAAGTAAAAGTAACTAAAATATTTTTGAATAATAATAATATTAATATATTACTTATACTATAATATTAAATTATATAAAATAAAATAAATTATATATATATATATATACACACATCTCTTCCATCTTTATTTGACCCTCTAATATATTTTCAATTATATATCATATATACTTTTATATTATAAAATTATATATAAAACAAATTATGCATACAACAGCTATTTTTGTTATTATTATTATCATTATTATTTTTAAAGAATTTAAAAAATATATATTTTAAAATTAGTGCTGTCAAACGATTACACGCGATTAATCGCTTGAAAGCACTAATTTAAAATATTATGTAAACAAAAACTTTTATTTTGGCTGCGATTAATCACGATTAATCGTTTGACAGCACTAATTTAAAATATGGTATATCTTCATACTATTAATTTTATACAATTATAAGATGTTAATATCATTTTAAAAAATATGTTTCTTTGTAGAAAAAGGTAATTTTGCATACGTGTGATTTGGTTTTACATTTTATCTTTAATATACATGCAAATGTTTCGATAAATTATGATTCTGCGTGATATTGTTTGCTCACAGGTTACAAACAGACAATGAATGAGACCCATTAATGTGAAAACAGCTAATGTGGCTCTTAAATCTGTATCAGGCTGTCCCCTAGTGGTCAGCTTGCAACTGACCAAAACTGCTTTACTCTTACAACGTTAAAATCATTGTTGACTAATGAGTCGGCTGACAGCAGTTCTGTATTGTCAGATACAGTGAGGAGAAGGGCTGGGAGCTTCTCTGGCTCTGCACTGGACTTTTTCCTCCCAGTAACATGTTGCTTCCTCATGTCCAAAAGTTCCTGCAATCCAAGAAACATCATCCAGTCGCCCCAGACTGCATGCAGAGACTGCAGAAAGCCTTGCGGTAACCCTCACAGCACATACAAACATGTATCTCCAATGCTGCATAGAATTCCCTTAAAACATTTTTCCTCACGGACAGAAATGGATCCAGAAAGTATCCTCCTCACCTTGTAGAAGTGGAGGCCATTCAACACAAAACGACCCAGATCTTTCACAAAGTGTACTTCCCTGATGACACTGATGAGGTGAGAGTTTTCATGTTAACTCTAGGTGTGCATCTGTTACCTGTATTGTATGTTGTGTTCATCCTCCTGTGGGGGTAATATTCTCTTTCTCTCTCATGCCCGGCTGTGTTTATTTATGCATGAGGAAGCGTTGTGCTCTGACCTCATTTGCATCCTCAATTAAGCACAGAGTTATGTGGTGCTTCTGGAGAAAAGGTCAGAAGAGAGATGAAGTGTGAATAGACTCAAGACTCCAGAGATTCATTTCCTTTTTGGTTTAAATATAGCTGAAATCTGGCCTTTTTTTGGATATATAAAATAATACATACAAATGGGGTAGACAACTGACAATGCAATATAGCAAACACCAAATACATAGTCTAGCTATGAATATATAAATCAATGAATTGTAGATGACATGAAATGATATCATTTTTTTCACAGAAATGTATTTGATCATGTCTATGGTATAAAAAAGCAAATATACACAAAGATCATTTGTTTGTTTAATTCATATCGTTAAATATATATAATTTGTAAAGAAAAAACTTGGAATAGAAGCATTTATTTTGGTATTAATGATAGTTTAGATTTTATTTTTAAATGTTCTGTTTTCACTTTAATTTTTGTTATTTTTAATAATTTTATGTTTTTGTTTTGTATGCCTATATAATTAATTTATTTTTATTAATTTTACTTTTTATTATTTTAGTACTTAAACTAAACTAAAACTAAAAATGAGAAATGTTGCCTTTGCAATTAGCTGAAATCAAATAAATGAATTTTTTTTATATATTTTAATTTATTTCCATAATGTACATTTTTGTTCAAGTAATGAAAATTTTGTTTTACTTGATTTACACAAAGCTTTTTGCCCCCTACAGTTTGTATACATGCTAAAATGAAGTTCCCCCATAACTAGCAACTGATTGGCATCTGATAGTGTCAAATATCCCTTATTTGATTTATTATTTATTTCTTGATAGGCTTTTGAAGTTGAATCGAGCACAAAAGCCAAAGATTTCTGTCTGAACATCGCTGGCAGAATGATGCTCCAGTCTTCTGAAGGCTTCAGCTTGTTTGTCAAAATATCTGACAAGGTGAGGCTACGGAGCTGTCAAGTGTCTGTTCAGATGAGATGAAGGTGTTCTGTGTGAGTTTATGACACACTAAATATCTCAAAGGGGATTTTTTACGTTACAGCTTTCTCCGGGACTACATGTCCTGTAGTCAGTTATTTTAATGTAAGACGTCTTATTTGACATATCAGTATTGGGTTAAATGTTTCAGGTGATCAGTGTGCCAGAAGGAGATTTCTTCTTTGACTTTATTCGACATCTGACAGACTGGATCAAAAAAGCCAGAGCTGTGAAAGATGGTGATTATGTGTATTGTTCATTAAAATGATCAATATATTGAGTGTAAACATGAGGATTCTTAATGATTCTGTTGGTTCTGTAGGCACAGTACCGTCACTGACCTACCAAGTGTTTTTCATGAAGAAACTGTGGACCAGCACCGTTCCAGGCAAAGATCCCATGGCCGACTCCATTTTTCATTACTTCCAGGTCGAAAACTCTTTCTTTGTACTCAATCTGTGAATTCAAGCTCTTTTTTTAAACACTTTGTGTGATGCTCTATCTACTTCCATTTTCCTACATTTTCTTCAGGAGCTCCCAAAGTATCTGCGTGGCTACCACAAGTGCTCTCTTGAAGAGGCGTTCCAGCTGGCTGCGCTCATTTACAGAGTGAGGTTTGAGGAGGACAAATCACAGTTTCATAACTTCACCAAGATGCTGAAGGAGCTGCTTCCTCAGGACATGGTGCATCAGCTGTCGCCCGACGACTGGAAACGGGTGAGAGCAGCACTAGTCCTGCTTCTTACATTCACTCATTCAAGTTAATGCAGAGAGTTTATGTGTCTTTGTTTCTTCTCAGCCTGTCGTTACGTACTTCAATAAACATGCAGGGAAATCTCGAGAGGAAGCAAAATTGATGTTTCTGGAAATCATTTACCAGTGCTCTACTTTTGGATCGGCATTTTTTGAAGTCAAGGCAAGTTTGTCAAAATATGATGCAATGTTGAATTACTAAATGGCAAATTTCTCAAATAAATAAATGCTGTGTAAACAAAACGTCATTGTCCTCGATTCAAGAATTTGATTTGTTCTGCTTTGTAAATTGAAGTGACGTGGTTTGATGATTTTTGATTTTCTCCCACAGCAATCCTCAGATCCAAATTTCCCAGAAGTCCTCTTGATAGCGATCAACAAGCATGGCGTTACTCTCATTGACCCACAAACTAAGGTAGGTTTACACACTGGCCAGAAACATGTAATGTATGTAAATGGCTAAACTACTATACAAACTTTACTGTGTGCGCTACTGTTCAAGTTTGGGCTTGGCAAGATTTTCTAATGTTTTTGAAAGAAGTCTCTTGTACTTTCCAAGGCTGCATTTGTTTGATCAAAAATACAGTCAAATCTTTAATATTGTGAAATATGAATTCTATTTGAATGCATTTTAAAATGTCATTTATTCCTGTGATGGCAAAGCTGAATTTCCATCAGCCTTTACTCAAATCTTCAGTGTCACATCTAAAGAAATCATTTGAATATGCTGATTTGGTCCTCAAGAAACATTTCTTATGATTATGTTGAAAATAGTTATCGCTTAATGTTTTTGTGGAAACTGTGATACATTTTTCAGGATTCATTAGATTTTTTGTAACAGTGTAAAAATCTTTGCTTTAATGCGTCTTTACTGAATAAATGTATATTTTTACAAAAAAAAATAGTAACCCCAAATCTCCAAACTTTTAAAAGGTAGTGTTTTATTTTAGCCTTTTAGCATTCATATTTAAATGCTATGTTATACTTACCTTGCAGTAACATAAATAAAGACTACAGCGAAGTAGTCAGTTTTGGAAGTGCTTTTTGAGTCAAAAAATTTTATTAGATCCTTATTTAAAAATCTCTGAATAATGTTTGAATGGCATTTACTCATCTGTCCACAGGACATATTGGGCACACACCCCTTCACCAAAATCTCGAACTGGAGTAGTGGACATACCTATTTCCACATTACCATTGGTAACCTGGTTAGAGGGAATAAACTGCTGTGTGAGACTTCACTGGTGAGTCACACCTTACATAAAATACTGTGGTGGTACCATAGTACAGTGATGTTATCAGATTGTAATACCATGGTGCTTTGGTGACAGAAATGCACCGGCTATTCCTTTATAAAAGGTACTTAACTGTGCAGCTTACTTTATCAACTGACTTTATTTATTATTCTCAGGGATACAAGATGGATGATCTTCTCACGTCTTACATCAGTCAGATGTTGACGACCATGACCAAGCAGCGCAGTTCATGTGTAAATAACAAGTAACATGCAAGGCTTATAATAGTGCACAGTTTATTTATAAGCACACAAACTCAGTTCTCACTTTATCCTAGATCCATCATTTTGATACATGAAGACGAACTGAATCTGCTTTTAGTGTTGTTACTTTTTCATACTGGAGCCTTAATTGTAAATTGGGAGTTTAATTTATGTTATAGCATTTCTCAGTCTTTTGATGTCAATGAAGAACATGTTTAATTGACAGTCAAAAAAACGTGTTGCCTTGAAGTTTTAGGCCCTCATATGGTTTTACTCTGATATCAAATTGAAAGTCTATTAAGTCAGATCAAGTTCATGATTTCAGCTAATTTGTGAATGATTTGCACATCTCATTTTGCCAATTAAATGCATCATAAGGATTTAGAATGTTGCAGAATTTGGTTTTGCCCTTTAGTTTAAAGACTTACAAGATTCTCCTCCTGGTCATAACCGCTATGTCATGTTTTGACCTCTAGGTGACTACTTATTCAAATTAATGTCAGTGACTACAAAATTTAATTCAGTCTAAAAAGATATTCTTTTAATTTTTCTCAATAGTATTTCTTTATTACCTTTGTAAATGCTTGACCAGGTGATGCGTATTAAAATGTATTTTATAAATTAAAAGATCAGTTATGTGACTACAATCATTATCATTTCTACACAAGATATTTAGGATAAATCTTTAGGCATCGTCCAATTTATTTATTCTTTTTTTTTAGAATGTGTTTGTAGATTGTAATTCTGGTCATTCCGATTTTCTTGTGTTGGAAGCTGCTATTTATAAATAAAACAATAATATGAGATAGCTTGGTTATTTTAATGAGATTCATGACACATTTGTTATCATCATTGATCAATGATTTATGATCATATGACCAATTATATAACAATTAGATCCTTTGAATGCAACACGTGTGACATGAACCCCTTTATTTAGTTATAAAATAGGTCTAGTTACGAATGACTCCAATCTTTTTAGTCAGAGTTATTTTAATATTGTTCATATATTGTTATAGTATTAATTTATTTTTTATTTTTTTTACATTTTGTTTTAGTAATTTTGTGTTTTTGTCAGGTTTTTTTCTTTCTTTTTTTTTCAGTTTTAATTTTAGTCATTTTAATACTTCAGCTTTAACTTATTTTCAGCAAGTTGCCATTACAACATTTCCATGTTTTTTTTTTTCAAGTAATATTTTTATTTTTATTTTGCTTAATTTCAATTAACGAAAATTATTTTTAATAGGCTTACATAACACTATTGGTAGTTTGTTTAAAATATTGTAGTTTCTTGCTAAACTCAATGTAAAACAATATGCTCTTGCCAGAATTTAATCAGACACAAGATTTATTCAAGTAGCGGATCTACTAATATTTCAGTGAAGGAAACATCAGTTTCATCCACATGACAAATATTTCCATTCATGCTTGAAATGGAAACCTTTACAGTAGCATTGATAGAACCTGGGGCTTATGAAAGGCAATAACTCAAATGACAATATAAAGTCTGAGGTGCAAGATTAGTCACTAGAATTTAGCATTTGTATCCTATCCTATCACATTAGGACAGCTACTTATCTGTCATTTTGTGACCAAACACTTACAATTTATAAAATGTAAGGATGATTTCAATGTACCACATAAACAGTGATTTATACTGCTTAACTGAACATCAGTTAAGAGATTTTTTTTTTTAAATAAGGGGTTAAATATGAACCAACACACTTCAGGCACTTCAAAGAGATGGTTCCTGCTTGTCAGAGTCACTCATGTTGGATAAAGACCACACATCATTCACCTCTGTTCATGGGAATGTGAAACAGGATCAGCATAATAGTCTTGAAGATTCAGATTAAAGGAACAGTTCACCCAAAAATGAAAATCTATTTACCCTTAGCCCATCCAAAATCCAGATTTGGAGAAATTTAGCATTACATCACTCACTCACCAATAGATCCTCTGCAGTGAATGGGTGCTATCAGAATGAGAGTCCAAACAGCTGATTAAAGCATCACATTAAAGGGTTAGTTCACCCAAAAATGAAAATTAGCCTGTTTTTTACGAGTTATATAAAAAATTGTCCTGGTCCCTCCCAGCGTTATCATTGCAGTAGGCAGGTGCTTTTGTGCAACAGTCCACAAGACGTGAAATAAAGTGCGCGCATCCATAATAAAATGTGCCTCACATGGATCCGGGGGGGTGAATAAAGGCCTCCTCATCTCTGTCGTAGATGAAGTGAGAGAAAAGTGTTTATTACGTTAGAAATATGGATATTTTTCTTACAAAAACGCATGGATTCGCTACAGGAGGCCTTTATTCACGCCCCCCCGAGCCTCACAGAAGGACCACCATTCAAGTAGGACTTAAATATGCCATGGAGGGATATATAAAAGATTTAAAAATAAATATTGTGGGTATTAATTTGGAAGCGAGGG
Source organism: Sinocyclocheilus rhinocerous (assembly GCF_001515625.1). Lineage (NCBI taxonomy): Eukaryota > Metazoa > Chordata > Actinopteri > Cypriniformes > Cyprinidae > Sinocyclocheilus > Sinocyclocheilus rhinocerous. The sequence continues at coordinate 1,963,747 of NW_015645543.1, forward strand.
TTCACAGATCACAATGCAAGCGGGAGAAGCCTCATGTTACGTTCGTCACAATCGCGGATGACAACATGCAGGATGAACACTGTTCATGTATCGCAGGGTACGATTAAATTAATTTACATTTAACCAGTTTAATATG
>NW_015645543.1:1963892-1975163 GCF_001515625.1 Sinocyclocheilus rhinocerous
GAAGTGAGAGAAAAGTGTTTATTACGTTAGAAATATGGATATTTTTCTTACAAAAACGCATGGATTCGCTACAGGAGGCCTTTATTCACGCCCCCCAGAGCCTCACAGAAGGACCACCATTCAAGTAGGACTTAAATATGCCATGGAGGGATATATAAAAGATTTAAAAATAAATATTGTGGGTATTAATTTGGAAGCGAGGGTTCACAGATCACAATGCAAGCGGGAGAAGCCTCATGTTACGTTCGTCACAATCGCGGATGACAACATGCAGGATGAACACTGTTCATGTATCGCAGGGTACGATTAAATTAATTTACATTTAACCAGTTTAATATGAAGAGATATAGACCTTCGTTTGTGTTTTTGCCCTACACTGTACAAGACGTGAGAACAGTCCGCTATTTAGGTTTGTATGGACTCACTAACTTTAACGTTAGCTAGTTTTAGCCAGAGATACCTTGCTAAAGCACAAGATGACATTAACGTTCTGCTTGAGCAGATGAAAATTGTAACTTAATGAGAGTATGACAACCAGAAAACAAACGTTTTTGTCTTCATTGGGATTGGGGGTGAATGCTTGGGGACATTTTGCTCCGTTTTGTTTGGGTTTTGGAAATAGAATAAAATTAATTCTATTGCCTATCCTCTCAGGATACCTGGAATCACTGTTACAAGTACCTCAGGCACATAGTTTTTCCATTTTTGAAGCATAAACCCCATAAAAACGATGCGAGCTTCGGATCTTCCAATGTTTCTCTATGGCGCTGAAACCTACAGATGTCCGAGTTCTGCTCCCCTTGCAACTGATACTCGACTGCCATTGGCTCATCTGTGTTCGAGGGGAGGGGCTTACCGATAGGTCAATTCTGATGTAAGTTTTCAGACAAAAACATCTTGGATCTTGGACTTCTTGGATGGCCTGAGGGTGACTAAATTTACAGCAACTTTTAATTTTTTGGGTGAACTATTCATTTAATTATTTGGTGAATTAAAATATTAAATGCATCTTACCTGTTAACAATACACATTATTTTGTGTCCTGAACTGTCTGTAGCACCCATTTTCAAGTACTGAACTGCTGTCCACACTGAGAGCCAACCCACGCTCCCTCCACCTGCAAACACTGCAAATCACCATTGACAGCCTACTTAGTGTCTTTTGTATGGAGTACAGAGCAATTTCGGACTGCAGCTGCATGTTCACTGTCACAGTGAGATGTGGTAAATTCTGTGCATAGACTCACCAGTGAAACACAAAGATAATCATGACAAGAATAAGGGAAGTGATGTCCACATAAGCCTGTACTCATCCGGCGTCTGTGAGAGACAGAGAGGAAAGCCACAGGAAAAAACTCCAATAACAGGATGAAAACATCCCTGAGAACTGTAGATGTGTGTCATTTACCATGAGAAAGAGTGGTCTTTGCAGGTTTTTGAGGATGTGAACAGCATTAGTATCGACAGAATGAGCCCCTGCACACCAGGCAAGAGAATACAGCCATGGCTCGCTGATCACGTACAGGTTGGTGCTGATGTTATCAGCAGCGTATTTTCTGTAATCAATAAAAATCACACACTTTATCCCATATATATATATATATATATATATATATACACACACAGTATCTCACAGAAGAGAGTCCACCCCTCACATTTTTGTAAATATTTTATTATATCTTTTCATGTGACAACACTGAAGAAATGACACTTTGCTACAATGTAAAGTAGTTAGTGTACAGCTTGTATAACAGTGTAAATTTGCTGTCCCCTCAAAATAACTCACACAGTCTATTATATGCCTCACAATGTAAAAGCACATGTTCATCTGTTTCTGTTATTCCACAGTAACTGCAGCTATCTGACTCACTTTTTCCTATTATATACAATGAATAATTAAGGTTAGAGTGTCCTATACGGATCCTGGTTATAACAAACGTAGTTTTTAAGACGGAGCAATCATTTATGCGACTTACCAGCAGAGACTCTGCTGCTGATGACGTAGCTCCGCCCCGCAACATCATGTGCGCAATGAGTGATGCAACAGCCAATGGGAGTTTTCCCAATTTATGCATGAATTTAACTAATTATTTTAACTCCGTTACATACATATATATATATATATATATATATTATCTTGATGAGCTCTTTCGACTACCAAAAGGACACAAGTTAATTCTTAATAATTTTGGAGTTATTCATTAGAAACGAAAATGTTATAGAGGACTTTTTTGACAGAATATAGATGCATTATTAATAAAATAGGCTTTCTTTGGAGTTAAAGAAGTGACCTAATAGTGACATCGGTCTCCAGACCATCGACTCCAGCTGCCAATGCCTTCTCAAAAGACGTGTAGGTGTTTTCGGGGGCAATCTGAAAGAAGATACAACAAAGGATTTGCTTTTTTCAGTCTGCACATGGTACATTGCATGTCTGCTAAATCCTTTAGTGCCACAGTGTTGATATAATTGTTTGAGAAATATTGAACTACTAGAAAAAACGCTGGTCAATTTAGAGATTTTGTGTTATTTACCTACTTGCATCTGTAGATTTAATTTACAATACAAATCTTTAAAGGCTGTTTTCTCAAAATTAGTTTTTCTCTTGCATTGAGCCATAAGTCCCCACTTCAGCAACACTTTTACATAAACCAGATTTTTATAGTTTCACTTCTATGTATACTCTGAAGGTTTTTACAGAGGGGTTTGTTCCTATATAATTTTCTCGATTTTATGCAAACACTTTACTCCTAAAACAACATATTTTTCTTCTGGTTGTTGACAGTATTTTCTAATTTATGGAGCGATAAAAGGAGATATCCAAAATCCCAACTGAAATAACCTTTTAACTCTAACATGTCATCAAAATGTGATACAAATTTTGAACCTGGCTTTATCCAATTTTCAGATTTCTGTTCTGGAAATGTATGTAAATGAGTGCACATTTTATAAGATAATTCCTAATTTGCATCTTTAAATATAACATTTCCAAAAACCTGTAATAAATGTTTGCAATTCTTAATGCAATTGATTAAACTGAGAAGTATGGTGATATCTTTTTTTTTTTTTTACCCTATTCACCTGGGGTATCTTTCTTAAACTATAAATGAAGAAAGCATATCAATACAGAAAAAAAGGTTGGTGCTTGAACCTGAAAAGCCTAAGAAGAGTAATGAAGTGTACCATTGGTGCTCCCCTGTGTCCAATTAAAGCAGGAGCTGATCCCAGATTGCTCCTCTCTTTAATGCAGGGGGAGTACATGCAGAGGAACATGGTACAGAGTCACTAGAACAGTTATATACAGCACCATGATGGTCATCCGTCTCATTGAAACAGACACAGGCAGAGAATTCACTATAAGAATATGCACTTTCTGTGACATAAGATGCATCAAGGTGGTGCAAAATAAAGTAAAAAGTATATTTCCTTTTGGATATTGGAAATATGCTAAAAAAAAAAACTCATCCTTACCTCTCATACTGATACGGAAGACATGCAAGGCTATTGGCCAAGATAATTGAGTCATTAAAACTACACCAGCTATGTGTAGATATGGAGCAGTTACCTGACAAATTGGAATGGAGAACATTAAATGTCACCGTTATGTGCTCCAGTATTAATATTATATAGGTGTGCGATAGACATTTGATAGTAAACATGCCTGAAAAGATAAAAGTACAGTCATCCATTTCTTGCTCCATAAATCTGTGAGAACAGATGAGGCCACAATGGAGAGAATCAAAGTCACTGAGATCCCAATCTATCAAAAGAGATACCATCAATTCTCATACTCAGACTTTCAGTTGTTACATAGACGAGATGTGGATGAAATTATTACCTTGTGACACCAATGTAAATATAACCTCTGGCCTTCAGAGAGAAGACAAACTGCCAGCAGCTGTGAATGTAAGCACATTTCATACCAGCAACTTATCGGATGGACATTTTAGTAACTTGTTAATGAGACTTTAGTCATAAAAGCAAAAGAAAACCACACTGACAACAATGATACAATAAGTACATTTAATCTGCCACAATGGAGAACATTAATCTGTTTAACAAAAGTGATTTCTTAACTGTGGGGTTGGTTTTCTAAGAAAAAAAAAACATTAAAACTGGTTATGAGAATGAACATTCTTAAAGCACATACCAGCAGAACAGCAACATAAGTGAACAAAAAAAACAGCAAGAATCAAAAAAACTATGGACCATGGAAACCAGAAACCCAGATTACCAAAATTAAGCCTGGAGGTAAAGCAGAAGAAATATTACTTAAGTGTATTATTAAAGGTCCTATATTGTCAAAACTGAAATTTCCTGGCTTTTTTCATGATAACTGAGGTCTAGGTGCTATGTAAGGTTGACGGTCGCCGTGACAACCGCATCAACTGTTGGCTATTGCCACCGGCAGTAGTGCACGTGACGTCACACTCTATAACAAGCATAATACAAAGTTTTGTATACAAGTGTAATAATAGAAACAATTGTTTTATTTAGACTATAAAAGTCTATGCTAATTCACAAATTACCTCAAACGCCATACACGGCGTTTGATCCTTTAGATTGGCAGGTTTGAGCGCAGGAAAATACAGTACAGAATACAGAAACCAAATACTACATCGACAATCTGGAATCATTTCCATTCATGTCACCCATCTGCATTTGTACAAGTGTCTTCAAGTTCACGTGATCGCAAACGATAATGATATGATCATGCAGTCAATACAGATCCAAAGAGAAAGGAAAAATTGAAATCGCATCATATGACCCCTTCAACAATGCCATTGTTGTTATATCTATTCAACTATTAAAGAAATGTTACAGATTGAAAACAATTTAAAATTAACAGTAATGAACAATGGAGGTCAATAAAATATGTAAAATGTATCTTTTATGTATGACACAAACCAGTCAAAGTCATTGTAGTCATTCCGAGCTTCACTCCAGAAGTACAGGAACACCAGACTGAGACAAAATGTCAGAACGATCAGAGCAAAACTGCCACACTCCAGCTGCAAGATTAAAAACAATTAAGCCTTTTTAAGCCATTATATAACACATAAATATCTGGCTTACTATCATTGCATTTTCAACCTTCCCTAAATATTACTATAATAATCCCATACGGGCATATAAGGACACAAACCTCATAGAGTAGCAAAGTACTCTTTTTGTATCAATGTATATCTCCTTTTACTGTAACAGTGAATATTTGCTTTGATCAGGTTAATTTGCTTAAGTTACAGCTTAATTTTAAATGATCTCAGCATGTACATTATAAGTTCAAATGAGAGCACCTTAGAGCAGCAGAAGTGTCCAGGCTGAGCATGTGTGAGCTGGTAACGTCTCCACAGGCATCCGTAGAGTCCAGAAAGACAGGAGACAAATGTCTGGTGCTCACTGCTCATAACGTTGTAGCAACCTCTGGCGTGCCACTTTCAGCTTACCCAACTTCAGCTGGGTTACCTCGGTCTGTGTTGTGCCCATAAGCGAGATGAATGAGGGTTCTGTCAATACATAAATAATATAATTACTTTCATCCCTTAATAATTTTAGTTTATGTTTAAAGCATTGAGATGATGTTACTAATAATCAGTGCAGTATATTATAAAGTGTCAATCTGTAATATTGCGTTTGCTTCAGCTAGTCTATATTTTATGCCAGTGTTGTTTCCAATTGTGCAATTTGAATTAAAGGGGTCATATGATGTTGCTAAAAATAACATTATTTTGTGTATTTGGTGTAATGAAATGTTTAAGCTTAAAAAAACATTATTTTCCACATACTGTACATTATTGTTTCTCCTCTATGCCCCGCCTTTCTGAAACGCGTCGATTTTTACAAAGCTCATCGGTCAAAACTCGCATTTGAATCGTCTCGCTTTCACAACGAAACACAGCGTCACACACGGCGGCCGTGAGTGAGCGGCGGCGGCCTAGAGTGAGCAGAGGCCGGGGGCTAGAGTGAGGAACGGCCGGAGGGCTGAGTGAGCGGAGGCTGGCGGCTAGAGTGAGGAACCACTCACTCTAGGCCGGTGGGCTTGAGAACGGCGCGGCGGCAGATTCGACGAAGGAGGCTTGCGGCAACCACATGTGACGACCCTGGGCTGGACTCCGCTTCGTCCACGATGTGTTTAATTTCTTCTGCTGATACACAGACAAAACTAAATGGGAGGAAGAATTAGCTACTGATATTGATTATGAAACATGGGATGACATTGGGTCTTATGCTAAGAGAATATCTGTTTGTGCACGTACACGAGAAATACAATTTAAAATCATACAGACTCCATATTTCTCCTAACCGCAGGCATTTTTTTTAACCCCTCTCTATCGCCTATGTGTTTAAAATGTAAAACTGAAGTAGGTACTTTAACACGTTAAAGGTTGGCATAATTTTTGAACTGATTCCCCTGGAGCGTCTTACCTATGTATTACATATAAAAACAGGCCTGTTTTATAAAGTCTGGACTCTATGGAACCCCATCTTCACCCTATTATACTACAAGGAATATTGTAAGTGTGTAACTGCCCTATTCTGTTTTCTGCCCTATTCATTTTTTCCCCTCTTTCCCTAATCTGTTATATATGGGGTAGTCCTGTTTTATTTAATAATCTGAGCTATGTGTGTGTGTGTTTTTTGTTTTTTTTGGTTTGTTTCTTTTGGGCGATGCCTTGTTATTTTTGTATTACAGTGAAAATTCAATAAAAATAATTATAAAAAATTTAAAAAATAGACGTAAAGTTTCTTAAGGTAATGTTTCCATCAAATGATTCCATCTTTTTGTACTTATTTATAAATTCAAACCCTCTAAAAACCCAAATGAAGGTTGGCCTGCAAATTGACGTCACAGTTCTATATATTCTGATTGTTCTTTCAGATTTTTTGTATGTAATAGTATTCATAGTTTAATAGCTTTAGGTCGGTACAATATGCATTTTTATTGTTATAAATGTAAGTGGAAAAATAAAAAATTTAGGATTAACATTTTCTTTAAAACATTTGCAAAATGCTCTTTATTCAAAATCTATCCACCGGCAGTGATGTCACTGTAATATTTGCATACTGAAAGGTGACCCCACCCACTTTTCCAGCAGCCTTGGTTTAGGAATTATTTATCCCGTTCATTTTTCCCATGGGGATTTACAAAAAAGTATTTTTTTAAGAGTTTTATGCCATGAAGCAACCAGTTTACAGACTTTGATTTGAAGCAAAAACGTATTACAATCTACAGTCCCATGAAGCATTGCAAATAGCAATCAAACTAAAAATGATGCAGAAATATTAAACTATTGACATTTACTGCAAAATATACGTAATATGCATATAAATAGTTAAGTAGTTTGAGTGCTTATGAAAACTGACTGCTGAACTCAGAACCGCCCCCTAGCATTCTACTCTTGCTGTTTTTACAACATCTTTTTATGGCAGAAATAGTAGTAGTACACTTTTATGCATTTCTAAATTCAGCATAGATTATTTGTTGTGCTTCATGGGAGTGTACAGGCACTAAAGAGTTATTTTGGCACAATTTTGCTTGTTGCGATTCTCTGAATAATTGATATTTCTTTGCACAATTATGGGTAATGTATTTTTCACCAAGAATTCCACTGTTAAACATGATTATTAAAATAATAAGTTGAAATAATGCAGGCTGATGGCTTCAACAAAAGCAAATATCATCGGTTAACAACCTCATAGCTCACAGTAGATTATAGGTTTACACATTATCTTTAGAATTTATTCCCATATTGAGAAAATGAATCACAGTTTTACTATGTGAGACCTGACCGTTCCACTCTATTCTGTGTAGTGTGTTTGTTTATAAATTGTGAGTACAAATTTCCATAATTGGGAAGAATCCGTCTCTCTCTCTCTCTCTCCATGCCTTCTCTTGCTTTACCCCTCCCTCTATCTAAATTTGGATTTACTTAAGATATTTATATTTGGATGTTAGATATAAATATCTTCATAAAATATTTATATTTGTATATATTTGGATGTATAAGGGTTAACTTGGTAAACTATAATTTAATCTAATGCTTTTGACTTCTCTGCTGTTTTCTTACTTGACGGTGTTTTATAGAAAACTTATATTTCTCAATAAAAGAAATCAGTTAAGTCAGTAACCTTCCTTTTCTGCTTGTACTATTGTCAGTTTGATTCAGCAGCAAGAAAAATGGGCTTAAGTATTTAAAAGGCCACCAACAATGCCGAGTCCAAATCCAACTAACACCCCATTATACACAATGCGACAGTGTTTGTTTTTTAAGAAGCAATACACTGTTTATGATATTTAATCTGTCTTCTACTTGTCATCACAGCTTGCCCTGAAAGGATCCAGTTACAATGGGCTTCTGGAGAGACACAATATACACACCTTCAATGTTGGACAGATTGTGGACAGCCTACAGTAAGATGATGATCAGAAATGGAAACTCTGACAGTATTTGAAGTCATTTTTAAACAATTTTCAAAACGGTCCTTTTATTTTTGTAGGAAAAAAGGGATTGAGGTGCGCATTGTCAAAAGAGGCGAGTATGATGAGGACACAGTACGATGGGCCGATGCCATCATCTCTGCTGGAGGTAAAGCTCAGCATTTGCTTTTTATGTTTGATAGTTTTAACTGTGCACCGGTTGACACATGAGAAATTTCATGTACTTCTTTTCTCTTTTGTAAAATTCTAACAGCCTTGTTTATGTCATAGGTGATGGCACCATGCTACTAGTTGCCAGTAAAGTGTATGATAAGAACAAACCTGTATTGGGGGTCAATACAGACCCAGAAAGGTAATAAAAGCTATCCTATAGTGAGTTGAAGTTTCTTGTTTGTTTTATAAATATATAATGTAGCTGTGTTTTTGTAGGTCAGAGGGTCACCTGTGTTTACCTGTGCACTATACACAGGCCTTTTCGGAGGCCTTACAGAAACTCAGGAAGGGTGAGTTCAGGTGGGTACCTCTTGTTTACTGTTGCTTACGGTCAGCAATAATCCAATTTGCAGTCAGTTGTTTTCTGCCACATCTCTTGCAGAAGTACTCAGTAAAAGTACTTTGCCCTCTTGTAAAGAAGTTCTAGTTCAAGTGAGCAATTTTTTATTAAAAATACGTTTGATATAGACTGTGTACCCCACTGGAAAGCTAATGTTACTAGCTAATAACTCTTTCTTATGGGACAAGGATTGGTTTTCCTCTTGGGGGAGGTTCTTGGCAGCTCAGAAAGCCAAATCCTCTTTTAAGCCGTATTCAAGGCTAGGGACGTTTTGTGTGTGTCAACAAAGAAATTTGTCTACTAAAATTATAGTTGAATATAACTGAATTAAATCTGTTAATTCTGATTATTAGTACCTGACATACAAATATAATCCACCCCAACCAAATATATAAAGTGATTAAATGTTTATGTTAATGTTCTATGATGTATCCCTCTATGTCTTTCCTTTCTCTTTTTTTTTTTTAAAAAAAAAGTAACTATCTTCGCTAGGTGGCAGTGGCGTCAGCGCATCCGTATGTACTTGGAGGGCACCGGGATCAACCCGACTCCAGTGGACCTGCATGAGCTGCAGCTGAGCCTCGAGCAGCACAGCAAGGCGCACCGCGTCACTACAGACACTCAGAGCAGTACGAATCATATTGTACTCATTACTATTTTAACACAACTTTCCTCTATGCTGCTCTTCTGACTTCAGAGTCTTACAAATAATATCAAAAAATGTCTAGGTCATATTTCACAGCAAAAAAAGGAGAAAAGATTAATTTTATTACTGTATTACAATAATGAGAATGAGTAAAAAATAAAAAAAAATAAAAAAAAGGAAACGTGTAGTTGCATAAAAATAAAAGAAATAAAAAATAATATAAAATATTATAATTAAATATTAAATGAAATATAAAAAATATAATTAAATATGATGTGCTGTTTTCATTTTTGTATTAAATTAATGAGTGAGATGTTTTTTCATTGAAATAATAAGTGTTGGTGGACATGTGCTTATATTTTGTAGGAATTAAGTATTAAATTAACAGACTGAAAAATTGGCTTAATTTTTGCACATTAATTTGTGTGTGTGTGCTTTTTTTGAGGGTAAATATAACCCTGACATTTCTTTGTTCTCTCAACCAGGGTTATTACAGTTATATTTAGGGATGTAACGATTCACTCAACTCACGATTCAATTCGATTCACGATTCGATTCACGATTTTTTTTTTTTTAATAAACTTTTCTAAAGACAGTAAGTTCCCCTCAGACATGCATTCATATAAACTCCTACCCCTAATTGAATTGTGATTTGTTTAGCATCTCAACCGATTTGAATCGTCACATATTTGAATCGATTTTCAACCGGCTCGCGGTTAATCGTTACATCCCTAAATTATGAAGAGATTTATTTTATTTGTGTTTTTTCATTTTTATTTCTATTTCATTTTTGGTTTTGATTCAATGTTTTAAATTCATTTAATTTCACTTCGTTTTATTTTTTTTTACTTCGAGTTCTTTTTTTTTAATCTACTGGCATTTTAATGTTTAATGCACCTGCATTGTTTCATAATAGTTTTATAAAATAGCATGTATCAAAAGTTTTACAAATGTTATTTTAAAAAATTACTTTTATTTTACATTCCGGAGTCATTTTCCTGATTAGGTGTTTTAATTTGTTAACAAGCACGTTTTCACTTATGTTTAGTTTTATGTTAAAGGAATAGTTCACCTCAAAAATTTATATTTTGTCATCATTTCCTCACCCTCATGTCGTTCCAAACCAGTACAAGTTTCTATCTTATGTTGAACACAAAAGAAGATATTTTAAAGAATTTTGAAAAACCAAACAGCTGTTGGTCCCTATAGACCAATTTGGAGTAGACGTCTCAGTTACGTCACTTGCAGCTGTGCGCGCATTGTGGTGGCAGAAAAACACAGGGAACAAATGGAGGGAAACGGGTAAAATCCATGGAATAAGAGAAAAAATGTATTGTTTGGATGTCTGAATCAGAATGCAAATCATTTTTATAGAATAATGTCATAAAAGACGCCATTTGAAGCTAAATGCAGACGTTTAAACGGACAAACTATGAATGAAACCTGCTACGATTACACTACTTTTAAAGCATAAATTTGATTTAAACAATAGGTCTAGATAATATTCACATAGGGGACATATTGTATTAGCCCTACAGTTAAAGCATGAAATACTATTTAAACGTATAACATTTTACATTACATTTAGCCTACCTATTTTATCTCACAATTCTGACTTTTTTTCTCACAAATG
>NW_015645543.1:1976002-1986002 GCF_001515625.1 Sinocyclocheilus rhinocerous
ACTACTTTTAAAGCATAAATTTGATTTAAACAATAGGTCTATATAATATTCACATAGGGGACATATTGTATTAGCCCTACAGTTAAAGCATGAAATACTATTTAAACGTATAACATTTTACATTACATTTAGCCTACCTATTTTATCTCACAATTCTGACTTTTTTTCTCACAAATGCAAGTTTAAATCTCCTAGTTTGGACTTTATAACTTGATTTACCTCAACAATTGCGAGTTTGCCAATTCTGAGGAAAAAAAAGCCAGAAGTGTTGGGATATAAACTCATGATTCTGAGCCGAGGGGAAAAGAGAGAATGACGAGTTGATTTTTTTTCTTATCAGAATTGTGAGATATGATCTCGGAATTGCAAGAAAAAAGTCAGAATTTTAAAATAATAACTCAAAATTTACCTTTTTTATTCTTTTATTCCATGGCTTGCATAGACTGCTACGTTAAAACGGGCATTTTCTGCCAACAAATAGACTCATCACTGACAAAAACGTCATCACTGTTTGCAAACACTGAAATTGGTCTATTGACTTCAATAGTAGTGAAAGAAATACTGTGGAAGTCAATGGTCGACCATCAACTGTTTGATTACCAGCATTCTTCAAAATATCTTTCATGTTTACCATAAAAAAAGAAAATCATACAGGTTTGGAACAACGTGAGGGTGAGGAAATGATGACAAAATTTTCAAAGGTGAACAGTTCCTTTAAGTGCAGTAACGCTGCACCCAGCTTTGATTACTTTGTAAGAAAGGTTTGCTCTGAACAAGTTTGTGTATTCTTTGAGTTCTACAGAAAGATAACAACGCTATCATATTTTTGTGACAGGTACGACACCCAACAGTCCTGAAAGGCCTCACCTACTGCCTGTCCGAGGGCTCAATGAGATCTTCATTGGGGAGTCTCTGTCCTCCAGGTATATGTCCCTGCCCACCATTCTGTGACGACTTGGAACCAGTCGCACCCCTCGAACATTTCATCAACCACATGTCCTCCTTCACTCCATGCATCCCCCCATCTCCCCTTACTTGTGGATTTCTGTTTGCCACAGGTTGAAGTATAAATCCTTCAAACCCCATCTTACCCTCTCGCTTCATAGGGCTTCATACTACGAAATCTCCATCGACGACGGGCCGTGGGAGAAGCAGAAGAGCTCAGGGCTTAGCATTTGCACTGGAACCGGATCTAAAGCCTGGTGAGTCAGAGCGCTGCTTTAAAGAAAAGTGATCTTACAACACCTCATAGAAATGTCAAGAGATTACCAAATTATTTTTGTTCCTTCGTCCAGGTCCTACAATATTAATAAGCTTGTCGAGCAGGCCGTGGAGGATGTACTTAGAATAGGTTAGAAACACAAAAACAAAAGTTATATATGTTAAATATATTCTGCATTATGTTCTATGACAGAACAGTTTATAATCGTCAGCTACTACAAGCATGATCTTCATCTTTTCTGTATCTTAGGTAAATTAAAAACAGGTTTGGATGTTCCTCTAAATCGGGAGTTCATTGAGAGTGGTGAGTTCAAAATACAATATCTTTTTTTTAATTTTTTTTTACAAGTATTAATAATCAGCTCATTAGTATTTACAAATGGCTTTTTTGTTCTGTTTAAATAAAAAAAATTAATATTCTGCGATTTAAATAACTGTTCCCTATTCTTGTGTTCAGTGATTGAAATAGATCATTTGTATTCTAAAATAACCTTTTTTTTTTTTTTAAAGGGGTCCTATTATGCTTTTTCACTTTTTTAAATTTTAGTCGGTGTGTAGTGTGTATGTTTGGGCATAAAAAAGATCTAGAAAGTTACAAATCTCAAAGTCCACTCCAAAGGGAGATATTTCGTTTTTTAAAAATCCCTTTTCAAGAACTACAACGAATGGCTCGTGCACTGGGACAGCTAACCAATCACATCACATTTTGTTTTTCGGGAAGGCGGACCTTCATCAAAGCCGGAACCAATCGAGCCGTTTGTGCCAGGCTGGGGAGAAAGGTATTGTAATGTAAATGATGTGAAAAATAATGCGTTTTTCGAACCACCAAGCATGAGAGCATGTTCTAGTACACCCCCAAAACAAAATCAAGACTTTGTAAAAGAGCATAATAGGACCCCTATTTACATTTTTATATGCAATTTAAACAGTTGGCTCCTATTTTGTGTTCAGCGGCTGAAATACAGGTGCATCTCAATAAATTAGAATGTCATGGAAAAGTTCATTTATTTCAGTAATTCAACTCAAATTGTAAAACTTGTGTATTAAATAAATTCAATGCACACAGACTGAAGTAGTTTAAGTCTTTGGTTCTTGTGCATTCCCCAAAGTGTGCGATCCTTTCTTGTTGCCAAGGTGGGACGTGCCACAGTGGAGAAAGGCTGTGTGTTGATCTGTATGTGCGGTAGACCTTTACAAAGAATGGGCAGGTAGCTGTCCTGTATAAGCCCAAAGACCCCCAGGGTCTGCAAATTTAGAAACTTTTCAAAGTCACTGTAGAGAAAAAGAGAAGGAATATTTAGGGTTTGTATGCAGACACTATATACAGATCAAAAGTGTTGATGTTTGTCTTGTCTTTCTGAATTCAACCATTCTCTTACATGAGTGAAGCTGGGTGGATCTGATAACAGCGGCTCAGTGCCAGATGTCTCAAGGAGGAAAGTTGCTGCAGGACTGGGAAACTGTCTGTCGTCACAAGCACGCTATCACTGTAATGATAAAAACACAATTGAATGTGAACCTCCTGCTGTTTGCTATTAGGCATCTGATCCACAATCATCTTTTGAGTTAGGAACTTACCTCAAATCTAGATTTGTGAGGTTTGGACATCTATTTAATATAGCTTTAACATCTGAAACGCACACAAAAAAAAAGAAACTGTTGGTGCATGAAATGGTTACAAATGCATTTACATAAATTTGAATTCCTTGCTTTCCTTACCTTCCATTGTGAGGTTTTGTCTGTAACCACTGATGTTCAGTTGAGTGATGCTGGAGGGAACGTTGTTAGCAATAGCTTGAACATGGAGATTATTGAAGTCACACCATGACACATTCATTTCTTCAATTCTGGGGAAAGAAAGAAAATTACGGCCTTTAAAGGGTGTCATCATATGATTAATATAATTTTCTTTGATCTATGGAGGTAAAACACTTGATGTACTATGAAAAGATACAATCTCACTTTATATTAGGTGTCTTTACAACATACTCGCCTTAAATAAAATACATTTTCAGTACAATGTACTTGTCAAGAGTCATCTGTACAGTTACACTGGGGAACTGGGCATTGAAATGCTTGTGACGAGGCACAGACTTAGTTATTTTAACAGGACTATACATAAATATAGTAAACATGACCATATACAATTAGACACATGTTGTATTGTATAACACTTTTGCCGCTATAGAGGTAGGATGCATTTACAGAAATTAATTACATGTAACTGCAAGCAGATATTTAAAAATATAGTAGTAGAGTGGTAAAACATCTATCAAATAATTGTGACTACACAGTACTTTAAAACAACTAGTTCTGACATTTTTGATGATGAATACATGCTCATCAAGCATTATATTTAAAAAATTTAGTTGTCTTTGGATGTACACCAACATTTAAAAGCTGGTAAGATTTTGTGTTTTTGAAAGTCTTGAATACCTATCAAGGCTGCGCTTATTTGATCAAATGCAGTAAAAACAGTAAAATTGCGAAATTTTATTACAATTAAAAAGAACTGACTTCTACTTGAAAATTTTAAAATGTAATTTAATCTTAAGATGGCAAAGCTGAATTTTCAGCAAACATTAAACTAGCCTTCAGTGTCACATGATTCTTCAGAAATTATTCCAATATGCTGATTTGGTGCTCAAGAAACATTGCTTATTATCAATGTTGAAAACAGTCATGCTGCTTATTATTTCTCTGGAAACAGTGAAACATTTTTCTCAGGAACACAATTTCTATTTTTTTTTTTTGGTATACAAAGGTAATCTTACCGAGTGCAAGATTTTAGCATCTCAGCCAGAGAATCAGGAGAGAAGCCAGAACAGCCACACAAATTCAGTCGGACAATTTCAGTATTTTGAGCCAGAGAACTGCAAGAGAACAAAATACAGGTTCAAGGTCTTCATATTTTCATATGTAAATTTGCAAAAAAGATATAGTTAAATCTGCAGCTTTTGTGAATGTTACCAGTGACTAATAACAATTAAAGAGCAGGTCACATGGGTTTTCGAAAAATATCTCTTTTGCAGTTTGTAAGGTAGCTATCCTTCGATGTAAACAGTCTGCAAAGTTGTTAATCAAAAAAGTGCATGATAAATAAAGATATTGTCTCTCAAAAAAAGAGTCGACTCAGAATCGCCTTAACGAGTCGTTATATTTTCGAATCTTCTGTCCACAAACTTATATCACATTTACAATAATTTTATTTATTTCTGTTTATTACTGTTGTAGTTTATATAATAATAAAAGTTAATAAAATGTATTACAATTAATAACATATTGACAGTATTATTAAAGCATATTATTAAAATGTGGTAATACCCTAAATGCTAGACTTAATCAAAAAAAATATATATATATATATATTATCAATGATAAAACAGCTAAATGCTGTTTATATATTAGTGCATCCTTGCCAAACTGAAGTATTAATTTCATTAAAAAAAATTTAAAAAATGACCTCAGACTTCTAAACTGCATTGTAACATGGGTTAAAAACAAGACTCAAAACTCAAACTAATGAAAGGGATAATTATCAATCAAAATTCTGATTGGATTAGTCACAGTTGAGGCTGCTGAAAATTATTTAATATTCGCACCTGTGTCAACACACCAGAAGAATTCTATATTAATGAAGCAAGTTTGTGATGTTGCTCATCAAACTAAAATAGTTTCCTGTTGTTCCAAACACTCCTTAAAGAGCAGGTCATATGGGTTTTCGAAAAATATCTCTTTTGCAGTTTGTAAGGTAGCTATCCTTCGATGTAAACAGTCTGCAAAGTTGTTAATCAAAAAAGTGCATGATAAATAAAGATATTTCTTTTAAAAAAAAGAGTCGACTCAGAATCGCCTTAAGGAGTCGTTATATTTTCGAATCTTCTACCTGTTACCGATCTACTTCACTGGGTAACACTTTATGCCGAGTTCACACTGCACGATTTTAGCCCGATTTTTCACTCGCCGACAGGTTTTGCGAAATCGCCGACAAATGCCCGACACATATATATATATATATATAAATCAGTTTTCAAGCATTGTACTACACTTCAGTATGTGGTTCTTATTAAGTAGGGGTAATTTTTTTGCTGTTTATGTAGTTACAGAAAAACTGTCAACAGCAAGAGTAGTTTTCTCCATGTCTTTCAACACAAAAACTAAATGCTGTTTGATTGTTTGTGAATAAAACACCTTTTGATTGGTCGGTGTGTGCCGCTAACAAAAAAAATCTAGTTATGTTGTTGTGTGTAAAATGTCTTTTTTACTATCACTTACTGAATAATGCTTTCAGAGAGCACTAATCCTTCGAGACTGAGATTCTGTAGATGTTTGCAGCGAGACAGGATGTCTTCGAGAACAGACGTCTCCACTGTGCAGCTTGATAAATCCAGATGCTGGACACGAAGTTTCCTGTAATTCAAAATGCACTACATTTACAAACATAAGACAGCAACAACAGCAGCACTTACACAATAGGACTTTACTGTGGCACTGTGAAAACACGAATTACTCACTGTGCACTTTTAAAACTGGGTTGAGCGATGCATGTGTGTGGACAGCGCAATCTCAAGGCACCAGCTGAGAGAACCTGCCCAAGCTCTGCATCTAACTGAGCCTTTCCCACCAGGTCCACACTGTGCCACAGAGACTCATCAAACCTGCAAATGCAGAGTTTTGACTTTTATGATTTCCATCACAGGTGATCGGTGGTCTTCCAAACTCCAACTTTGTAATAGTGTATGAAGACCTTACGCTAAACGATTCCAGCGCTTGCAGACTCGTGACGTCCGGAGGAGATCTTGCAGTGAGAGACGAGACAGGATTCCCAACAACAGCTCATCAGGCAGACTGTCCCAACACAAGCCTGCTGAGGGAGGAACAAGTTAACAAATTAGGCTCTATTCTGCCCAAACAAGTCCATGTACATCTTATACGCAATTACAATAATACAATTCAACTAAATTTTGGGGAGAAACAGTAAGTGGACCCCAAAATGGAAGTCTACAGGGTACTGATAAGTTGTTTGTTCATGCAACTATGTCCCATTTACCTTTACAGCTCTTACACACAAAAGTTTCCAATCAGATATACAGTACTACATTAAACCTGTAAAAGCTTACATATGAAACAATCAGAAAACTCTATTTTAATGAAAAGATTCATAGAAACTTAAGACAAAACAGTAAAAGAAAATGCGTTTTAAAAACGTGTGTATTTTGTTACGCATACTAGTATTTGATACATTAGGCTTTTATGGCTCATACAGTATAATATAATTAAAATATGAATCTCAGACTTGAATTATATTCAGAGGCCCTAAACAAACAAAATTATGTAATTTGGTGCTAAAAACGTAAGTCTGTTATGTAAAACAATGAGATTTTTTTTAACAGACTATTTACATAAATATAGTGACAACATTTATATCCTCCAATAATATGTCTCAAGCCCTATTCGGACGGGACTAGTTTTCTAAACTACGTTTGAGTTTCTTTTCTTATCACCTGACGTCTACGATTTTCATGTACCAATTCGGACGGGACAAACATCTGTGTTTATTACAGAGGTGGGAGGGTCTGTTTTGTACATCTGGGCGTCACAGAGATCACGCGCTCATGCGTGCATTGCTTAGTCATTCGGATTGATTACCATTAGTATAATCACAGTTTTACTACCATGGTGACGCTAAATGGCTAGTATAGCAAAACCATGTTAATGTGTGGTTACTTTAGTTTAACTATTTTTTTTATTATTTATATGAAGTAAACCCATGTTTAATTTTCATAAAGGTACATATGTAGGCTAAATAAAACATTATGTAACTGAGTGCAGAAATGAACGCGAGTAATCTTACCTGGCGCTGATATTACAATAGTCAGTCTTAACAGTTTACGTGATCTAGCTCTTGATTTTATTATTATTTTATTTTTATTTCTTTGCCGGGAGGCAAATATATCAAACATGCGCGCAGTAAGAGCGTCTACGGTTATTCACGTTGGCCAAAACACACAAGGAACCGCGTTGTGAAAAAAAAATATCACCGGCAAAGGTGATATTTAAACGCTTAGTTTTATGATCAAAGCTCTGTAGTTTTTATTGTGGGGACAAAACATATAATCCAAAACAATACAATGATAACTGAGAGATGTAGAAATAAGCGTTCCCCAAAAGCCTAATGTATTTTATATTGTCTTTTTAAAATGATATTTCTGAATAATCATGTATGTATAAGTAAACCAAAGTTGCATCAGACTAGAAAATGTTGACATCTTTTTGAAATAATAATAAGATTTAAGTTCACGTAATAATTTCCAAATTTCACAGCACAAAGACAAAACCTGAAGGTATACATTTTTACAATTACAAAAGTATGATGTAATAATCACAGGGCAGAAGGTAGATTACAAGTTTTCAAGAAAATTTGTGATCATGATAGAAACACATGTATCAAATATAATACAGTAGGCTTTATATGGTTCAATTTCTCAGTCACAAACCTGATGATTCTCTTCTTTTCCTGGGAGGTCTGGCAAGAACAAATACGTTTTCCTCATTTTCTTTCCCTTTTGCAGAAGTCAGGAACTTTTTGTGTGGGGGTGACCACTGCTGGATGAGCTCGTTTGGAGTGTTTTCTGTGTCTAGACCCCCACTGCAGGAGGGCCGCCTTTTCCATTTAGTCCTCTGAGGCCTGCACAGGGATCCCTCCAAATTCTCACTCAGTTCTTTAAACGGTCTACATAAAAACAAGGAAAACACTAAGCAACAGCAACCTCACCATTTCGTGTTGTTATAAGGATATATAGAGGTATAACAGCAGAAACCAATAACCGCGATCTCCCAAACCTAAGGATAAACAGTCCTCATTACATAAGTTCAACCTACAACAATTTTAAAAGGAAATAACAACTTCTCACTACACAATACGCAATGGCTAATAACACATCGACACAATTACAACTGTTTTTGATTGCTTGTATACTGTAAACTGCAAGCTCGTATCACAAGATCTGTGATGCCCGCCATTTGTCGCGAGTTAACTTACGTCTATACCAAAAATAGCCTCTATAATAACTTGTATTTTCGAAAATCAAAACGATATATTAACTAATGGAACCATTCAAAAGATTTAAAGAACTTGCGAAATTCTGATTTGCTTATATAAATAAATTATTAGAGAAAACCTCGTCCTCGCGCGTCACAACACGATGGCGCGCGCCAACCACACATTCGACTAAGTTAAATACATTTTTAAAAATGCGTCCTGCAGATCTTTGCACAACCGATCTAAAGTCATGTTTTAACAAATACGTTTATTATTGTGCACAGTGTTTTTTATAACACACCAACAAGTTATAAAACTTACAAAACACACCAAAGTGGAGGGAGAATCCAAAGGTACGTTAGTAACTTACACAGAAACACACTCACGTCAGTAACGTAAATTTCAGGAAAATATGCGCAATGTAAAATGCAAATAATACTTGGAGGTTTGGTAAATAACAATTGCATAGTACCTTTCGTTTGACATCCTGACTTTGTAACGTTATTAGAAGTATTCACTTTTGCAAGGCTTCCCCTGTCCTGTCCTGCGCGCAGGCTGGCGGCGCATTTAAACCTGCTTCTGGACCGCTGTCCTGCCGCGATGCCATTGGCTCCAATGTAAGTTGCCGGAAGTGACGCACTCCTGACAGTGCGTAATGGAGGGACATCGACTTGCCGCCCTCTACTGTGGAGGACCACACGACTCTTTACACATCCAAACATGGAGTCAAGACAGGCAAAAATTAAGTTACTTTCATCACAAACGTAAAATTCAAAACAGATTATAATAATTTATAACATGCAAGCTTAAACATTTGTAAAGCTATTTGTAGTCCAAATCTGGAAGAGGATTAGCATTTGCAAGATATGCGTTTCCTTTGGCATTTTATTTATTTATTTTAGGCAATTTATTAGTAAAATAATGGACCTTTTTCACATTTCCGGGTTTCTCCGCAGCAGAAGTCGTCATAGTTGGGTTAACTTGAATAGCAGTGAATGGGAGAGCACCACAAATATATTTTTTGCATTCCCATTTGCTCAAATAGCAAAAGAAAAACTCCACGATAGTGTTTTCATGACTTTCAATAAAAGGAAAAAAATTGAGAGAGACTGATAACGGTAACGGTTGTGTAATTTGATGCAAAGGTGATATAATACAAAGAATAGTGTTATAAATGTAGATACATAAAAAAAAAAAATACAAATATGAAAAACTTTCGAGGATTTACGATGCTGATGACCGTTAATCACAGTCTTGTGAAAAGGGTCCATGGTTGACATTACATTACAACAGATAAAATACAATCATGCCTCAAACATGATTTTCATAGCTGTATTTTTTTATGTAGGTTGCTAAGAAGGCGGTAACTAAATTGCCAAAAGGACGCTTATAGTCCTTATTCAGTAACTTGTTACCAACTCAGAGAAACAGAGATGTGTAAATGTATTATCCATGCAGTTTACCGCAGTAGTGTAATCCTTATAGTTTGTGGCCTAGAAACCTGTGGCTTTGCAGGTTTGCATGTGACATCTGCAAAGGCTTTGTTCCACTGTACCAGTCCTTCCTGCAGATAAAGCCGAAACACTGTGCACATGAGGCTGCTTTCCATATTTGGAGTCCACGCATCTGTACCAACTGCAGAACCAGTAATGTGACCTAAAAGAAGAATTTGAAAAAAAAAATGACAGTTCATAGACACAGACAATTATCTGTCTGTTTACTAAAAAAAATTAAACA
>NW_015645543.1:1990872-2000810 GCF_001515625.1 Sinocyclocheilus rhinocerous
CTTTGAGTACCCAGAAAAGCACTATATAAATGTAACAAATTATTAATTATTATTATTAAAACTGTTCATTTGAAAAAAGAAATGTCCACTGTGATGAGAATAAAAAGACCTTTATTGCCATTTCACAAATGACAAACCGGTAAGTGAAAAACTATAAATAATCACCTAAAGAGTACTATAAAAATATTTACAAACAAAGTATATAAAAACAATGGAATCTACAAATAAAAACAAAAATGAATTTTCCATATTAATGTCCATATTAGCTCATTTTGCCCTCCTCATCTCCTCCATCCACTGCTCTACAGTCTTTCCAGAGGCTTTGGCACAAAAGTGAACACCGCGGAACTGGCTGTGACCGAATTCTTTTGTCTTTGGTTTGCCACACTTTTTACAAACATACTGTTCACAAGGCCGCTTCAGGGGTAACCCCCGCTGGGCTGCCTCTTCCTCTGCCTTCCTTCGTCGCCAAGCAGTCGTCCTAGGCACCTTTGGACTAGGGGGCCCGGTGGCAGCAGCTCTTTGCTCTGTGTCTGTTTGAAAGGGCTCGGGACCCCCGATCACTACTTTAATTACATCGCCTACATGTCCATTTCGAAAGGGCTCTGGAACATTGTGTTGTACAGGAAATAGAGGCTCAGACGCCTTCATGTTGTCAGTGCACTGGTGCAAAACCAACTGTTCTTGCCTCTGTTTCCTGGCATTGTACCTGTGTACAGAAAACATGATACAGTATTTAATATCTATGTAATTATAATTAATATACAGCTGCATATTAATAATCAATTACCACTGGCACAGTGTCCGCTGGTTTATCTCAAGCAGCTGTATCTGTGTCCGGGTCGAGATGGCAGCGCTGTCCTGGACGATGTCCCTGATCATGTTGTAGTCGTGGAGGATGGCAGCCCATCTGTTGACCCTGAAGCCAGCGATGGTCTGACCAGCAGGGTGGATGTGGCTAAGAGCGAGGCAAATGGCTGCGACAAGACGGCTGACATTGTAGCAAATCCATGGAAAAGGGAACACAAGTTATTTCTAAGGAATTTCAATAAAGATTAAAAAAGAACATTTATGTAATTTTCTGGCACTCGTACCTTTTTAGACCATCAATGCATGGAGTCACAAAGTTATCGCTATGACTGTTGTTTAAGCACAATGTGTCTTCGGCTCGGGCCGGGTGGACAACACCACCTTTGTCATGCTCTGACAGCTTATCCCACAGGGCGACAATCTCGTCCACCTTTCGCTGTGTGACAAATCCATGATTTCTAAGCTCGACCAGACTGTTGGCCAGGTTAATAACATGGTTATACTCAGGAACACCATCAGGCCCCACGCACTTTTCCTGAGAAAAACAGAGTACTTCCTATTACAAAAATGTCTTATAAACATATGAACACAAACACATGGCAGAAAAATTGGTAACATTTTAAAATAAGGTCTGATTGATTAACATTAATGCATTAACTAACAGTAAGCAGTATATTTGTTACAGTATTTATTATTCTTTGTTAACGTTAGTTAATAAAAATACAAATGTTCATTGTTAGTTCATGTCCATTTACTAATATTAAATATACAACTTTTTAATAATTGTGTTATTTGTGAATGTATTAATAAATAAATGCTTTCAAACTATTTTTCATTGTTACTTTTTGTTAACAACAATAATAAATGGAACCTTACTGTAAAGTGTTGGAACCCCTTTTTTTTTTTTTTTTTATCCTCCTCCTGTGAGATGCCCTGAGGCGTGTACTGGTCTGCAGTGGTAGGCTCGTCCTTTATGGGCCCAGATGTGGAGGACACGATTGGATCCGGCTGCGATGTTGAGAGGCCGGAGGAAGGTGATTGCAGAAGTGCCGCCTGATATTGAATAGGCTGAAGTGGTTTGAGGCTGAGCTCCAAGAACTGTGGTGATTTGAGGTCATCAATGTCCGAATCCTCATATTCCAGGTTTGCCTCCAGATAATCATCACTCCCATCAGGAGCATCGGGATCCATAAGGTAGTCGACCTCCAACACTCTGTTGGTTTGAGAATAAAGATACTCCACCCCTATGAGCTCACCTGTGCAAACAGTATGTCACAAAAAATTCATTGGTTAACTATTAAAGCAAAAAAAAAAAAAAAACCTAGACTAAATAAAACAGCATGACAAAGTACCATTCTTCAAATGTTTGGAGTCAGTAAGATTTTTTAAATGTTCTTGAGAAGTCTCCTATGCTCACCAAGGCTGCATTTATTTGAGCAGAAATACAATAACAGCAATAGTATTGTCAAATAGTATTACAATTTAAAATATAATGAAATTATAATCAATTTTTAAAACAGTTGTGCTGCTTAATATTTTTATACAAACAATTTTCTTCAGGATTCTTTGATGAATAGAAAATTCAAAAGAAAAGCATTTATTTGAAATGTAAATCTTAAATGTCTTTACTGTCACTTTTGATCAATTTAATGCCTCCTTGCTAAAAACAAAAACCTGTATTGACCCCAAATATTTGAAAAGTTGTGTGCATTTTTGAGAATTACATTTTCAATAAAAAAGGCAAATTTTTCAGCTAGCATTTTATGTCTCCTAAATATACACAAAGTAATATTTCCACATTTTCTGAATAATTCATTTTTTCTTTGTGTACCTAAAACATAAATATATAGTAATATAATGAATGATAAAAATAAAAAAAATCACATTTTTCAGTCAGTTTTAATGTGACCTTATATACAGTATGTGTATAATATATATATATATATATATATATATATATATATATATATATACACACACACAGTGGTGTGAAAAAGTTTTGGCCCCCTTCCTGATTTCTTATTTTTTTGCATGTTTGTCACACTTTAATGTTTCAGATTATCAAAAAATTTTAATATTAGTAAAAGATAACACAAGTGGACACAACATGCAGTTTTTAAATGAGGGTTTTTATTATTAAGGGAAAACAAAATCCAAAACTACATGGCCCTGTGTGAAAAAGTGTTTGCCCCTAAACCTAATAACTGGTTGGGCCACCCTTAGCAGCAACAACTGCAATCAAGCGTTTGCGATAACTTGCAATGAGTCTGTTACAGCGCTGTGGAGGAATTTTGATCCACTCATCTATGCAGAATTGTTGTCGAGCATGAACCGCCTTTTTAAGATCATGCCACAGCATCTCAATTAGGGATATGCCGGTATCAAATTTTCATGTTGCGATTAATTGCTAATGCTTTTATCACGGTATGCGGTATTATCACGGTATTGAGAATTTAATCAAAACACACAAAAAGAAAGACATGCAATGCATTACCAGTGTACTCTCCTGGGCTGTTGTGATCCTCAACCAGTTTATGGCCTAAAACCTTCTGGCTTAGACGGTTTACGTAGTGCTGCAGTGGACTGCATTCATCAACAGCAACAGATCGGGCCTCGTTCCACTGCACTACTCCTTCTAGCAGGTAAACATGGAAGTGCAAGTCATTTGTACTTGTACCTAAAAGAAGAGAAAAAGAGCAGGTAAAAAATCATTTCAATCTACATTGACATTTCACAAATATAACTCTCTATTTATGGCTCTTACAAACCTGGAATGAAGTGATTCAGATGCTGATGGAATGATTCGAGGGATCCTACGCCACGTGCACAGTGATACAGGGGCAGAATGAGCCCTCCTCTGGTCACCTCTCCAATCTTTCTGTAAAGCTGTACTCCTGGAGGGTCCTGAATGCATAAAAGATGGCATTGTTGGGCTCGCCAGATTTCCTCCATCCTCTCCTGGTCCAACAGTTTGTTACCCATGAAATCTGTAGCCCCCATGAAGTCCTTTAACAGCTGTTCAATGAGCTGCTTGGTCACCTGAGGCTCACGTGTCTGGTGGCGACAGTGCTGTACTAACTCTTTGGCCGTGGGCTTGTTGGATGCTTTGACATCTTTGGTTTGTCGCAGCTCCAGTCGTTTGGCTTCTTGTAGTCTTTTTAAATCCTCAGCATCCCACTCAAAGATACAGGAGAAGAGCCGTCCCATGAAGGGGCCGTACAGCAGGTGGCTTTCTGAAGTGACGCCTGCTGTAAACCGCATCATAAACTGCCACGCATCCAGTCTGACGACCAGCTGGTCCCACTCGTGGAACATGGCTCCCACTTTGCTTTTACCCGTAGTGGAACAACAGTCCTGGTCCACATAGAGGACTTGTGGAGGAGGCTTTCCGGTTCGCCGATAACGTTCCATCAAGCCGGAGCACATGGGAAGCAGGCCCTCGTCCACTGTTTGTGTCAGGACACATATTAAGACCTGCCCATTCTCATTCCCCACGTTTGTGGACCACACAGCTGAATCGTGTTTCTTAGTGACCTAAAGATGGATGAAAAATGGTAAATGCAAAAAACATTGGATGATTTATATAAGCTATATATATTTATTCAAAAATACATTCAAAATTCAATTAATAAATATTATGATTCAAATAGACCACTTTTATTATGGAATAAAATTAATCTTGGTATTTTTGGTGAGGCGGAAAAGCTTCATTAAAATAATGAAATTCTTGAAAAATAATTAAACACTGCAATATTTTGTTCAGTATTTTAACAAAACTGCTATTTTAACAGTTAACCAACATGTAAAAAACAGGAAATTATATGTGACCCTGGACCACAAAACTAGTCATAAGTAGCACAGGTATATTTAGCCAACAATACATTGTATGGGTCAAAATTATTGATTTTTCTTTTATGCCAAAAATCATTAGGATATTAAGAGGCCAAATATTGTCTTATCCTAACAAACCATACATCACTGGAAAGCTTATTTATTCAGCTTTCAGATGTTTCAGCTTTCAAATCTCAATGTTTGGTGAGCATAAAATTATTTTTATTTTATTTTGAATGGTAGTGTATGTATTAATCCAAATACTTAAATGAATGCATAACATTTAGTTGTGTCTGCTCACCTTCTTGGTGGAGACCATTTTCAGGATGGAGCCGTAGATGGAAGTGACTCTGGCCTTCATTTCTCCGAGCCGTGTCAGTACATCCTTTGCATGTACCGTCAACAGCAACGATGGCGATGGCAGTGGCATCATCTGCGGCAGCCTGGCAGTAACAGCGCTGAGATCTTGAAACTTGTCCAGTACAGAGAGATACTCTGCAGACTGAGCCAGCCACTGCTCTTTGTGCCGAACACAAAGGTGCCGATACAGCGACATCACACTCTTCCCTGGTGTCTGGCTCCGCATCAGTCTAACAAGCTCCTTATCACAAGACAACCTTTAAACAAAAGACACAACACAAAATCAAACCAATATTAACAATATCTTGACTGTCAAACAACTCTGCTAACCTGTAAGTCAACACTGCTGGGAATTTCTCACGATGGATGGGATCCAATTGATCCAGAATGTCTTGCGACCAGCCTGCCACCTTTTTCCTGCAGGAACAGCACTCCAGGTACTCTGTGACCATGAAATACCACCCACTCATGTCCAAAACCCTCCGGACAGTGTTGTACAGTCCGCAAGGCCTCAAATGATTGCCGAGACGACGGCAGTTGGGCTTCGCGCATGGCAGCCTGTACGCCCACATGCGGCAGGGCATCCATAGGAACAGCCTGCTGTGAAAGAACGGGTCAGGAAACGGAGGAGGCTGTGAATACAACAACTGGGGTCCTGGAGGTGAGCACCACAGCTGCAGAGGTTCAGTCAGCTTTAACTTCCCAGATGCGTCTCTGCTAAAGAGAGCCTTACTGACCCAGAGATGCTGCTCTTTTGGCAGCATCTGCTTCCAACCTTCTGGAAGTAAAACCTGTTGGAGAAAGGCAGAGAAAAAAGGTGGACATTCAGCTGTTTTTGTCATTCTGCAAAATGGCCACAGTTATCATTTGACTTACTTCTTCAGGAGGATCAGGAAGCTTTTCGACTGCTTGGGTTTTCATTTGTGATGAGGGCTGGGCTGTCCAGGAAGATCAGGATAAAAATAAATAGAAACATTAGTGATGTTTCAAAATTATTTTTTTTATATAGAAAACCAAACTTAGTGTTTCCATTTAGCCAAAGAACAAAACCTGAAACTAACGTTTCTGTAATAAAATAACCACAGAACTGCAATCTTTATGCTGTTTAGGATGTTGTGTTCTCAGATGATAAATGAAAAGTTGTAGTAAAGTTTTTCGACAATAGACTGACTCTCAATATTTTAGACAAGCAATTTTTCTATATTGCTCCTAGCATCGTTTTTTTGTCACGGTGAAGTGTGTCCACACTCCTAACATGTCATAACTTGTAGTTTATCCAAGGTATACATGAAATAAATGCTGCCATTGGAGTAATGCTAATTAAATGTCATTGTTTTGGTCAACAATCAATCCTTTTTTTCATATTTTCAGTTGCTGAAGTTCAGATGCATCACTTAAAAAAAAAAAAGATGATGCTCAAAGAAAAGGCACCATACATTTTGTTTCTATTTGTGGTAGCATTGCGAATAACATTACTGATATATGAAAATAAAACAATACAAAAACTTCTGTTACATTATTTATTTTAAGATGGCCTTGTTACAGTGTAATTACTCATTTAAGTACTAAGTAATATTAATTAACAACATGTACTTATATAATCATGGTTAGGATTAGGGTTTGGTTTAGGATTAGCTGCTTGTAATTATGGATAATTTACTGTTATTACTATAGTAAATATGTGTAACAAGGACACTGTAAAATAGAGTGTTACTGAAAGCTCTAACTTACTGGAAGTCAAAAACACGACAATGACAAAAATCACTGGAGTAGTCAGAGCTGGAGATGTCCACATACACTAAATGGACAAAAGTATATGGACTGTTGTGTAGAAGTCTGTTCCCCTATGTTTCCCCTTAGTTTAGCGTTCCCACTACGAAAACAGCGTACAGAGCACACGAGTGTGCTCGTTCTACTGTTCCCGCTTATCTTTTTGTCATCTTATAATATTTACTATATATTTAGGTATTGATCACAGGATCGATTTGAAGGTTTGGAAAGCTTTGCCGACTGCGCTGTATATGTATGAAATATGAAGTCAAATAAATGTACAACGTAATTCTACCTCTAACAAGTATATTTTTCTTGTGTGTGCTTCTCAATCTCAGTTTAAAATAGTTTATTGGCATTATATATAATATATATATATATATATATATACACACACACACACAGAGAGAGAGAGCTTTTGTATAATATGTAATACAATACATAGGCCTTTTATGCTTTTGAGGATATGTGGTACTTTACCTATTTACTGCAAAATTACTCAACTACATCATTAGCTTGCATAATTATGTTTTAATAAATAAACAGTAAATAATTAAACTGAGTAAATATTATAACTGTTCTTATGATTATTCATAAGATGATATAGCATATTATAAGGTTTTTTATAATGCATTATGCATTCATTATAATGCCTTAAGAATACCCTTATAATGTATTATAAATATGGGCTTCATAGAAAGTGTTACCAAAAATTTTTTTGAAAAAGGTTTTATGAGCGTAAAATGAAAGTCAACGGGGTTCAATTTTGTTTGGTGGAGTTATAGTTCTTTCCAAATGTGTTCAACAGACTTCAGGTCTGGCTTTGTGCAGGCCAGTAAAGTTCTTTCACAGCAGACTCAGTAAATAATCATTTCTATATGGGCCTCACTTTGTGCACAAGGACATTGTCCTGCAGGAACATAAAAGACCCTAACCTGCTGCTGGATTGGAAGCACAGAATTCTCTGGAATGTCATTGTGGTTTAGCACTAAGGTTTTTTTTTTTTTACTGGATTGTCCAAACCTGACATGAGGGTGTCCACATACTTTTGTGTATTAGTATATGTTAGAGCTATTTACAACATGAGTTATTGTTAGTATAATTTAAAAGTACGTACTACTTACACAATACCAATACTACTAGCACTACGACAATACAATACCAATACAGTTACGTTTACAAACGACACAATGAACTCAAAATATTGTCTAATCTGGAGAAACAATAAATAATCGCGTCAAACTAATTAATTCATAAATGAGCCATCAGCCATGATTGTGAAAAGACAAAAGTGTGGACCCGTGAGTGAAACCCCTGGCATTAATTCATCAAATCGCCACACCACCATACTGTAGTGTTTCAAACTCACATGGAACGGCTCATTTTAATCGACAAATCTTACCTTGGAGGACGCCTAAATCAAATCGAGACAAACGGTTCACCCCAAGTACTGTTACATTTGTTGTCTCAAACAACTGTGTGCTGTTTGTCTGTCCCGACAAGTTCTTGTATCACGCGAGCAGTCGTGCTTTTGGACCTCAAGTGCCAATAGTATCCAGCTGTGCAGCGAAACTACAAGCAGATAAATTACAAAAGGTGGAGATTTTCCACTCGTGAAAATCACAGTGTAGTCTCGCCCTGCAGCTGAAAGAGCCAATCGCATTTTTGATAGAGACTAAAAGTCCCGCCTTCCATATAAAAAGCCAATCGCCATTTTCGCTTGTTTGTTTACGCTTTACTGAGCATGCGCTTTAGATTTAATATTTCTGGGTGCTTGACAATATAAATGATTTTACCTGGTGGGCAGAAATTTGATAGTTTAATTTGATGAGCACAAAGGCAAAAACAGAAAACGAAAAAAAAGCTTGACTATTTAGACACACACACACACACACACACATATATGTATGTATGTATATGGACCATTCTACATAACTGGTCCAAAGTCAGAGTTTGAAACGTCTTTTTCCAAATAATATTTATTTATGCAAATTGTATAATATCCAAGGTACACATTTCTACTAATTGTGCAATTAATTCTCATATTGTTTTTATCAGAAAGTTTTGGAATATTTGTCCTTTCCCCAAATTTGTCACTACCGAAAAACAGTAATAATAATTTAATTATAAGGGTTATATTGACCTATTAAGATTTTGCTTACATCTAGATTATAAATGTATTTTTTGCTATTTTATTAAAAAAAAATTCAGAGGTGAATCAATAACAAATACATTTTTAACAATATTTCAAGTGTAATTTATGAGATTTGCTGTATTTTGAATCCTTTTTTTTTTTTGTAAAAGGCAAAAAGTTGATCATACCGATTTCAAAATTAAGGTTTCATTAGTTTAAATATACACTGAACCAAAAACTATCAAAACATCTTGGTTAATAATTCAGTATACTTTATTTTTGACGAAACATCCCATGTTTCGATAGTGACAGTAATGCTTTGGTAGCAACATCACACTATAGAATTTTAACCGAATACTGTAATTTTGGTACCGTGACAACACTAAATGATGACATGTTTCGGTAGTGACAATTCAATGGGATAACACCCAAAAAAAACAAAACTACCAAAACTCCACCAAATGTTTCGGTAGTGACATTTTTTAACCTAGATCAAAGATGCTAATGAGCACATGGTTAGCTAGCACAGTTCTGAATAGTGGTATACATATAAAAACTAAATGTTATGGAATAACTCCCAAAAATGCTTAATTGCAAAAAAAAAAAATACACACAGATTTTTCAGACCTTTGAGCACATTTACCTTAAAATGATGAGACCTATCTACTCACACCTTGTAGCTATGAGAAAGGGGGACACAGGAATATTTCCTGATCAAAAATGTATGGGTTTAGTTAAGCCCTTTAAAGGGGTCCTATTATGCTCTTTTACAAAGTATTGATTATGTTTTGGGGGTGTACTAGAACATGCTCTCATGCTTGGTGGTTCGAAAAACGCATTATTTTTCACATAATTTACATTATTAAAATACCTTTCTCCCCATCCTGGCACAAACGGCTCGATTAGTTCCGGCTTTGATGAAGGTCCACCCTCCGAAAAACAAAATCTGTTGTGATTGGTTAGCTGTCCCAGCTGTGATTGGCGAACAGCTTAGACGGCGTTTCAGTACTGCAACGCCCCTTCCTCCGTCTTT
>NW_015645543.1:2004834-2009577 GCF_001515625.1 Sinocyclocheilus rhinocerous
GTTCTTGAAAAGGGATTTTTAAAAAACGAAATATCTCCCTTTGGAGTGGACTTTGAGATTTGTAACTTTCTAGATCTTTTTTATGCCCAAACATACACACTACACACTGACTAAAATTCAAAAAGTGAAAAAGCATAATAGGACCCCTTTAAGGCTTCTCTGCCATTCACTTCTGTTCAAGCTAAACGGCCTCTTGTTTTTGGCTCCCTCTACAGGATCAAAGATTATAGAAATCCTTCAAAGGGACTTTGACAGGACTGGCTTTGCCTTCGCAGAATCAAAGTACAAATTTCTGAAACATATACGTTTACTTGTTACCAGTGTTAGGCTAGTTACTCAAAGAATGTAATATATTACTCATTACTAGTTACTCCTTTCAAAAGTAATATTGTTACTTTACTTATTACTTTCTGGCAACAGTAATTAGTTACACTACTAGGTACATTACTTTTTCTTCACGCCCCACAGAAGTTGTAACTGTGTATCTTCCCCATAAAATTCTTCCAGAATGTTACTAACAACATATTTCTGCCTCATCATTTCACCAAAATTCGCATTGGATCGCAGTCAGAAGTTATTACAAACACTCAATAGTGACTGTATTCCAAGCTTGCCTGCTGCACTGGGGACAATCACATACATGTGAGAGTCATGAAAATTATGAAAATAAATATAGGAATTATTTGACTGTTGGATTTTAAATCAGCGGGGTTGAGGCATCAAAAGTAACTAATAAGTAACTAAGCTGTTTTATGGATGGTAACTGTAATATTATGACTGAAATCTTATTAGTAATTAGTTACACTAGTTACTGCAAAAATTAATATTATTACAGTAACTAAATTACTAGTAACTAGTTACTGCCCAACACTGCTTGCTACTAATTTTAATGTATACTATGCATTTTTTTCTAGGCAGCATCAGTACTATTTCTATAAGCCATTTTAATGAAAATTAAAGAATCATTTTACAATAATTCACTTTTTTAGAACTAATTTACAGCTAGGACACTAAAGGCGTTATTTATCACACACAACTATATAATTAAAGCTTCTGACCCAAAAAGACTAAACATCTGAAGTAACGTTAGTGTTTTTTTCTTTTTCTTTGATACTTGAGTTTTTAGCCCGTCGTAATTTTCCTTTTTGCTGATAAAACTACTTAATATTGCATATCAGGTTATTTGCACTCGTTCGCAGTAGTTTGCGATATGCACCTATATCTGTAACACCAGAAGAAAATAGGCCGCGCCCATAAGACGCGTCAGGGGCGTGACGTTTGTTTTCTGGAAATCAGTGAAATGTGGATTTCCTCCAGGTCATTTTTTATCATCGCGCAATGCTCTAGATTTGTCTTTACTTTGGGAATGAATCAGGATATAAGTTTATTGCGTCTCATATTTCTCTGCAGCATATCTGAGGTAAGGCGAATTGATTTGATCCCCATGATTCAGAGCAAAACACGGACACTGCGCGCAAGATCAGCTAGAGATTTTTGTTTGACATATTTGTTTGCGATGAAAGCAAGCGCTGTAGTCCAACCGTTGTGTATAAATAGGAACGCCCTGCACATAATGTATTAGGCTTGTATGTGTATGCTTTATCCTAGCGATGTCCGATTCGTACACGAATCATTCTCATGTGTCAGATCTTTTTGATGAATTGGTTTAAAAACCCGATTCAAAACCAGTCGGGCTGGATTTCTTATAGCATTGTGAGCATGGTGCAAATGGTCTCTACAGTTTACAATGCTCTGAGCGATTTGTTCACGAATCGAACTGAATCAGTCTTGAGTCGATTCTAGAGTCAATGACTCGTTGAACAATTGAATTCCAGTGTCACGCATTATGAAGCTCAGAACCTGTTCTCTCTGAAAAGAACGAGTTGCGGAAATAATCCCTTCACTACTTCCCATCACGCCATTAAAATAACTTGATTGTCTGCATAAGGTTATTCAGGCGTGAATGAATAAAGAAATTAGTACATAATTAGTCCTTACGCTCAAATGAGGAAAAACAAAAGAGTCTCTGAGATGCAGAAACTGCTGTCATGAATTGTTTGAGTCACATTAAGTAGCCTACATATTTTAATAAGGAGTAGTTTTACCTTGTTGAGAGCACATCTGTTTTGTAACCATATAAAACGCTCCATTTATCAAACAGTTCAGTCGAATCAATTAATTAAAAAAAAAACTCTAAATCTGTTATCCATTAAAATCACGTTAACGTCAAATAAAAAAGTATTTGAAATAATGTATACGATATCATAACCTTAAACGGTATGCTAAAATACAGTTTACACAATTATTTATAGATTATGTAGATTTGTACTGTCTTCAGTGTAGATTTTGATGTTGTTTTGGATTTATTGGTAGTATTTTCCACTTTTTTTTGTCAAAAAATCTTAAAATATGCAGAAATTGACAAACTACAGGCTATTGTCTATTAAAACATAAGGGAGGAGGTTTTTTTAAAATCCCCCATCCCAACTTTCATTTAATGTGGTTTTTAACTGTTTCTTTTTGCATGTCATTTGTGTTTTGGTCTTTGTCTTTCTCTGTTTGCAGTTGTTCTCAGTCCCTAATAGAGTGAGAGGAGTGCGGTGTGCACTATGAGCGGGGCAGCGCTGGGAATAGAGATTGTGGTTGTCTTTTTCCTGGCTCTCTTCCTCCTGCATCGCTATGGCGACTTCAAGAAGCAGCAGCGCATGGTTCTCTTTGGCACACTGCTGGCTTGGTATTTATGCTTTCTCATCGTCTTCATTCTTCCCCTGGATGTCAGCACGGTTAGTGTGGCTCCCACTCAATAGAAGCAGGGCTCTCAAGTTATAGCAAAAGTTTGGAGTGAGATTACATCTGTTCGGAGAGGGTCCACACAAAGGGGAGGGGCCACTCAAATATTTGCATCACCCAATTCTCTCAAGTTTTTGCTAGCAGTTCAATTTCACCTATTGTTCATAATTGACCAGCACAAATAGAAATACAACTGTAAATCTGATAAAAGACAGACAAATTCATCCAAATAAAATAAATAGATTTATGCATTTCAAAAATACAAATGTATCAAAAATAAAAAGAAATTTTGCCCCAAACGAGTCAACTGAACATCAGTACTCATTGTACATACTGTACACATACAGTAGGATTGCAGAACTTGCCCTGCGGATGTATGTCAAACTGTGTGTGTGTGTGTGTGTGAGAGAGAGAGAGAGAGTACACATTTCAGCTTATGTTATTTTTTTTCTGTTGTAAGTGTTTGTTGCACATTTTGATGCCTGATGACAGGGGTAGAGGGCTCCCATATAAAGCACCATCGTGATAGATAATAGCGTTCCATCCAGAGTCAAACTGTTTCTAGTTATGGTTTTGTTTAAACCCACCATGCAGAAAACTCTCTCTGCATCTGCATTAGAGTAGGGAAGCCACAGTGCTTTATATGAGAGCCCTTTACCTGTCATCAAGACATCAAAATGTCCAACAAACACAACAGAAAAAAAACATTTATAAGCTGAAATGTGTATGTACTCTCTCTCTCTCACTCTCACACACACACACACACACAGGTTTGTTTTTGTGTATTGTGGGGACATTCCATAGGCGTAATGGTTTTTATACTGTACAAACTGTATGTGCTATTGCCCTACACCAACACTACACCTAACAGGAAACTTTGTGCATTTTTACTTTCTCAAAAAAACTCAATCTGTATGATTTATAAGCGTTTTGAAAAATGGGGACATGGGGTAATGTGACATACTCGGGGCAAGTTCTGCAATACTGTATGTGTACAGTACATTGAGCACTGCTGTTAAGTTGGCATGCTTGGGGCCAAATTTCTTTGTATTTTTGAAACTTTAAAAAAAAATATATAAAACAATTTATTTTAGTTGGATGAATTTGTCTGTCTTTTATCAGATTTACCAATTGTTATAACATCTCTAGCGCTTTCCTTAGTTTCTGGGAGCCAAAGCTAAGTTAAAGCTTCTGGTTGCAAAGCAGTTGGAGTTTTTGACTTTATATCAATAATAATTTTGCACGAATTTGGCTTCCCAACGTCAGCTCTCACTATCTTTGATCACAGGTAAGTGATTTCTTCCAGGAATCGTAAAATCAAAATGCTAAAAAAATGTTTGCATTCATCGGATCTTGCTCTTTCAACTTACGCTTCGTGTGTGCACGCATCTACAGTGGGTACGGAAAGTATTCAGACCCCCTTAAATTTTACCATCAGACCAACTGCAACAATGAGTAATTAAAGAAATTTTAGGATGATTTGAAGCAAAATGGCTGAAAAATCTTAAACACAACTTCTTGTAATATGATTTAATGGCTTATCACTTTTGACCATTTGACTGTTATCAAATTGATGTGGTGTGTTCTGTGTGAGGTAACAATGGCAAACAGAAAGTTTGGTGTCAATATGTCAAAGCTTTGCAGAGATACAGCCTCAGACATAATCTGGCATTATGCCTCAAACTTGTTGTGGCGCTATACAAAAACGGTTTTGTCTATCAACACGAAATCTTAACTTTTTGTCAGCACTGTCTGATGATGATCTGATTCGATTTTGGTGAAAATCGGACTAACGGTCGAGGAGGAGTTCGAAAAAGTAGGTTTTCAACATAAATCAAAATGGCAGACAGGAAGTTCGGCCCACAATGGCATAATTGGTATCTATGTTGTCGGCATGACCCAAGGAATATTTTGAGACCAGTTTCATTATAATAGGCTAATGCAATCAAAAAT
>NW_015645543.1:2010199-2011794 GCF_001515625.1 Sinocyclocheilus rhinocerous
AATATAGCTGCAAGCAGCAATTAAGGGGCCAAGCACTCCAAAGGCAAAATGCGGAGCTAAGCTTGGCATGGAGCATCAGGCCAACTGCAAAAATGAGTAATTAGAGCAAGTTTAGGATGATTTGAAGCAAAATGGCTGAAAAATCAAAAACAACTTGTAATATGATTTAATGGCTTATCACTTTTGACCATTTGACTGTTATCAAATTGATGTGGTGTGTTCTGTGTGAGGTAACAATGGCAAACAGAAAGTTTGGTGTCAATATGTCAAAGCTTTGCAGAGATACAGCCTCAGACATAATCTGGCATTATGCCTCAAACTTGTTGTGGCGCTATACAAAAACGGTTTTGTCTATCAACACGAAATCTTAACTTTTTGTCAGCACTGTCTGATGATGATCTGATTCGATTTTGGTGAAAATCGGACTACCGGTCGAGGAGGAGTTCGAAAAAGTAGGTTTTCAACATAAATCAAAATGGCAGACAGGAAGTTCGGCCCACAATGGCATAATTGGTATCTATGTTGTCGGCATGACCCAAGGAATATTTTGAGACCAGTTTCATTATAATAGGCTAATGCAATCAAAAATGATTAGCATTTTTGAAAATTCCATAATTAATTGTTAATGAATGGTTTATCACTCGTGACCAATAGGTGGCGCTGTTACCAAATTGATGTGGCGTGGTCAGTGTGAAAACAATGGCAAAGTTTGGTGTAAATATGTCAAAGCTTTGCAGAGATGCAGCCTCAGATGCAGTTTGGCATCTTTCCAGCAAATTCGTTGATACACTAAATGAAAACCGTTTCGTATATTGACACGAAATCCATAACTTTTTGCCAGCTTGGTCTGAAGATGATCCGAGTCAAATTTTGGTGAAAATCAGACTAACTAGGAGTAGTTCGAAAAAGTAGGTTTTCAACATGAATTAAAATGGCGGACAGTAAGTTCAGCCAATTTTTGCATAATTGGTATGATGTTCTCTGCATGACCCAAAGAAAATATTGAGACCAGTTTTATTACAATAACCCAATTTATTCAAACGTTATTAGCATTTTTGTAAATTTCTTTATAACGTTTGGCCACAAGGTGGCGCTGCCACCAAACTTTTTGAGTACCATAAGGGCATGGTGCCGAAGACACATACCGAGTTTCATAACGATACATTAATGCATTCGTAAAATATAGCATTTTATGGTTCGACTCAACATGATCCACTGAATCTAAAGAGACCAGTTTTGTGATTTTTGGCCAAACCATTCAGAAGTTATAAGCAAAAATAGCCATTTTTCATATCTCCTGACCACTAGGTGGCACTGCGCCGAAACACTACTGGTAGCCTCATGTCATGCTTGTTATAACACACACCAAGTTTGGGCTCAGTACGCCAAACCGTTGCAGAGATATAGCCTCCAGTGTTTCCCCTGCCATTATATTAAAGGGATCCTATTATGCTTTTTCACTTTTTCAACTTTAGTTAGTCTGTAATGTTGCTGTTTGAGCATAAAAAAGATCTGCAAAGTTACAAAGCTCAAAGTCCAATTCAAAAGATGATATTTTATTTAACAGAAATCACTTTTCAAAAACTACAACGAAC
>NW_015645543.1:2012085-2024131 GCF_001515625.1 Sinocyclocheilus rhinocerous
AAATTAAATGACTGTTTTATGCCTTAAAAATGTAAATACACAACACAGAATTTCTGAGGGGAAAAAATCATTAGGCTATTGTAAGAATAAATGAAACATGTTTTTATGCTTTCAAATAAATAGACATGTTAAAACACAGAATTTGGTAACAATAAAACATAAGGTTGGAAAAAAAAAAAAATTTAATAGGGCCCTAAACATGTAATTTTTGTTAACCTTTTGATAAATTGATGTTAAATTGTTTAAGTTTCATGATTTTAATTAATTAGACATGTTTTTTGATTAATAAAATGTAATTTAACCATTAAAAAGGAGTCCAAAAAAATTTTAATGGAAAAAAACAGAACCCCACCCCCCAAAGCCGTAAACCTAGGGGAAACACTGGCCTCACATCCATTTTTGCGTGCTTTTCATAGAATTTATTCGTGTGTTATTCGAGAACGGTTGGACGAATCAACTTGAATTCCATAACTTTTTGCCAGCATGGTCTGAAGATGATCTGAGCCAATTTTGGTGAAAATCAGACAAACCGCATAGGACGAGTCCGAAAAAGTATGTTTTTCGAATGATTAAATATAGCGAAAAAACTAATCCTTACGATTTTTGAATTTTCCATTGTTGGTGTCCATTCGACTCTGCATGAGCCAAGGAATCGGAGGAAAAAAGAATTTTCCTTCTGTGCCTTATGGTTCAAAAGTTATTAGCATAAATGAGTGAAAGTTTGAACAAGTGGTGGCGCTAGAGAGTTTGCGATAGAGACTCCAAACTTGCTATGGTTAATGTTGGGACTGTCTTCTATCAGTGTGCCAAATTTCACAACTTTCCCACAAGTGGTTCTATGGGCTGCCATAGACTCGAGCGGAAGAAGAAATGGAAGAAGAAGAAGAAGAAGAAGAATGCCAGCGGATACAATAGGTGCCTACGCACCTTCGGTGCTTGGCCACTAATAAGAACGGCAACAGATAAAATAGGTGCCTACGCACCTTCGGTGCTTGGCCTCTAATAATAATAATAATATTAAAGCTCATTGTCATTTATAAAGATCTATTTAAATTGAGGATAATAATAAGTTTGATAATTAAATTGTTTCTAATTTGGCAGTTTTAAATGTTTACATTGCATTTATATTGTGTTAAAGCCAAATGAAATTATTGAAATATTGTCAAAATATTATTTGTAATTTTAGATATGTAAACCTAAGGAGAAACACGTTCAGTTTATTTCAAATTTATTTGAATAGCACTTTTCACAGTATCTCTCACAAATTTACTGTGGACCATTGGTTTAAATAATGCATAAATAACTATGCAGTAAGAATAGTGGTTAAAAACAGTGTTTATGTTTCAAGGCTCCTTCTGCCATTCATGCAGTCGTATGCTCGTTCTGGAGGATTCTCCATTACTGGAAAGATCAAGACGGCCCTCATTGAGAATGCAATCTATTATGGCACATACCTTTTCATCTTCGGCTCTCTTCTAATTTACGTGGCTGTGCATCCTCAGTGGCACCTCTCCTGGTCTGTAAACCAATCCAGAATATTTTTCCATTGTTGTCACAAAATTCTGTTCATACTGACTCTTCTTTTCTGTATCAGGTATGAGCTGCAAACCATCGGCATCACTGCGGCCAACACTTGGGGTCTGTTTCTTCTAGTGTTGCTGTTGGGCTACGGCCTGGTCGAGATTCCTCGCTCGTACTGGGAGGCCTCGCGCCAGGGACACCTCCTCATCAAGACTTACTTCAAAGCGGCCAAGCTCATGACGGAGAAGGCAGATTCAGAGGAGAACCTAGAAGATGTCATGGAGGTGAAAGCCATGTGTGTTTATATACTGTAAACAAACATCTGTTCACGCTATATGAGCCCAGATGAGCTGGTTTTGTCAGGTAATGTCAGATCTGAGTCCGTTCAGCCAACGTTGCGTCTTAGATGTTTGTATTTTTATTATAGGAAGTGAGAAAAATCAATGAATCGATCAAATATAATCATCCATTGAGGAAGAACGTGGACACCATTCTCCGAAAGGTGAGAGGACAACATGATAGCAAGCTTCAGGCTCATTTTTATGTATTTATGTGATTTGAAGTAATCATGCCACTCTTTTTAATAGAAATCTGCTAATTGTTTTTAGTGTCCAGTTGAATATCAGGAGAAAATGGGCAGGAACATGGATGACTTTGAGGATTTTGATGATAAACAAAACACATATCCTACTGAAAGAAGCCTTTCCAAACTACACAAGCAGGTAATGCTCAAGTGTTTCTGTGTTTTCTGAATTTTGCTCTGAAATAATACTAACAGCAAGTTTCTCAGGTGATTTACGCCGTGCAGCGACACAATCGCACCCGCGTTCAGTGGCAGATATTGCTGGAACAGGCTTTCCATCTTGAGGACGTTGCTAAGAACGAAACCAGCACCTCTCGGCAGTTCGTTCACAGCTTTGCTCCTCCAGAACCTGTAGGCTGGTTCAGACGCTACATTTATACTCCCTCAGTAGGTAGGTGCTCTTAATAGATGTGGATATGATGTATTTGAAACAAATGTCAGTGTTGACCCTGCCTTTATTTCTTTTGTTTTCTTCATCAGAGTGGTACTGGGAGTGTTTGCTGAAGCAGTGGTTTTACCGTGTACTGTCTGTGGTTCTGTCACTCTTTTCGGTGGCTGTGGTTTGGTCCGAGTGCACTTTCTTCAGCACTCGTCCCGTTCTGTCACTCTTTGCTGTGTTTATCCAGCTTGCTGAGAGGGATTACAACTACCTGTACATTGAGGTGAGTCTGCCTGAGTTTAGGGTTCTAATCTTGGAAAATCTCTGATTAAAATATACATGTATGTTCTTTTTGGTTCCAGGTCTTTATTGAATCAAATAAGATCCTCAATTACTGTATATATATATATATATATATATATATATATTAGTGCTGGGCAATGATTAAAACTTTTAATCGCATTACGCACAAAATTCAATAATGAATTCAAAAGCTGTGTATTGTGCACTTTTTTCATTTAAATTGGCTATTGCCACCGGCGGTAGTGCACGTGACGTCACACTCTATAACAAGCATAATACAAAGTTTCGTATACAAGTGTAATAATAGTAACAGTTGCAAATTGTTTTATTTAGACTATAAGTCTATTCTAATTCACAAATGACCTCAAACGCCATACACAGCGTTTGATCCTTTAGATTAGCAGGTTTGAGCGCAGGAAAATACAGTTGAAAAAAAACAAACATGAATTACCATTCTGAAACGTCCTGTTGTATGCGTGTTTGAGGAGGTGGTTGGTTGTCTCCTGTCGTCGCCGATTCGGGGTCTGAGTTCAGCTCAAACATGTAAGGCCGGACAACATTTCCCTCAGCAGTGACCATCATTACCGATGAAAAAAAAACAGGGAAGTCATGTCATTTGTCATCACTGCCGCTCTAGGATTTTTATATAATAAACTAACCCATGTCCTAAAAATATGACCAAACCCGAAATTTGACAGGACTGTGGTCAAAAAGCCCCACTCCACCCTGTCGAAAGCCTTTTCGGCATCTTAAGGATATAGCTGCAATCGGGGTGTTCTCTGAAGCGTTTAGCCACATCAAATGAATTAGCCTTCTCACATTATCGGCTGATGACCTTCCCTTGATGAAGCCCACTTGGTCCTTGTGAATTATTCCTGGTAGAACCTTCTCCAGCCGTGAAGCCAGAATTTTTGCCAACACCTTACAGTCCACATTAATAAGGACAAAATTAGCAGGATCAGTTAAATCCCTATCCTTTTTAGGTATCAGTGTTATCAGTGCTTCCATGAAAGTACTAGGTAACACTTCAGCTTCAAACGCCTCTGAATAATCTTGTGTTAAAATTGGAGCCAATATGTCAACATTCTTTTTGTAGTATTCTGATGGAAGCTCGTCTGCCCCCGGAGATTTGCCAGACTTCATAGAGATTATTGCAGCTTTGACCTCTTCTTGTGTAATAGGAACGTCTATAGATTGATTGCAACTTGCAAGACATCTAATTTAGGTAACTTAATATTAGAAAAAAATTGTTTCAGTTTTCCTTCATCTGAGCTACCTGAAGATGTATATAATTGGTTTTAGAACTTCTGACAAACCTAATTTATTTCCTTTGTCAGTGATACCATAGTATTCCCTTTCTTAATGGCCGGAATAATGTTAGCAGCGTTTTGTTGCTTTAATTGTCTGGAAGGAGCTTGCCCGCTTTTTCACCTCCTTCGTAAAACCTAGTCTAAATAATGCATATTCGGCTTTTTTATTGTATATATCATGTAATTGAAATCTGTATTTACAAATATCCTAAATACATTTCCCTCTAATATATGCCTTTGAGGCCTCCCATACAGACGCCAACTTATCAGTGCTTCCAATATTCAATTTTAAAAAAGAGGTCAGATCATCAGCCAACAATGTGCCAAAACATTCATCTTGTAAAAACGCAGTATTTAAACGCCACCTTCCCTTTCTTTTAGCTTCTGTGTTTAGAGCTATATCCAATTCCAACGTTGCATGATAACAATATTGCTCCAATTTTACAATCTACAACTTGATCAATAGTAGAATTTGAAACTAAGAAAAAATCTATCCTAGAGTGAGATTTATGGCAATGAGAAAAAAAAGTATACTCTCCTTCCGTTGGATTGACCAAGCGCCATATATCAGTCAATACTCTGTTAGCATATGAAGGGCAGCCCTATCCCTTGGTATAGAAGGTTCTTGATATTTGCTCTTATCCAAAACCC
Source organism: Sinocyclocheilus rhinocerous (assembly GCF_001515625.1). Taxonomy (NCBI): domain Eukaryota; kingdom Metazoa; phylum Chordata; class Actinopteri; order Cypriniformes; family Cyprinidae; genus Sinocyclocheilus; species Sinocyclocheilus rhinocerous. The sequence continues at coordinate 2,016,833 of NW_015645543.1, forward strand.
CATCCATTACCTAATTAAAGTCTCCTGCCAAAATGATTTGCCCCTCTTTGTCCCCAAGAATCTTGTCTTATTAATAAAACCTGGATCTGCCTTATTGGGGGCATATACATTACATAATATCACTTTAAATCCATTAATGAGAGTTTCTATACATATAATCCTTCCAGCATTGTCTTTAGCTTCTGTTAACATTAAAAAATGCCATTAAGCCTCTTATTTATTAGGATCATTACTCCATTTTGTTTGTTGTTTTGCTCATAAATGATGAATAAAATACATGTCCCACCCAATCTCGTCTGAATTTTAGTGCTTCGTTATCTGTTACATGGCTTGCTTGCACAAAAGCAACATCTACTTGTTTGTTTGTGATATGACAGGACCTTTTTTCTTTTAATTGGGCTTCCACATCCATTAATATTCCATGTTATAAACCTGATGTGACTACCCATTTATAAAACAAATGAATTGCACATAATCGTGCGTGAAATCAAATGCGTTAGGTGACTGCCCCCTACTGGGGAATGACAGATTAGTTGAACAAACAGCAGTTGAACATTTCAAACACAAAAACTACCTTCTGTAACATCCTATTGCTTAACAAAAAGTAACTAACCCCTACCCCAAACTTAACAACAAAAAAAATAAGAACAAGAAACAACAGAAAATCAACGGTCATACCAAACAATATGGACCGTCTTCGCTCAAACACCCCGAGATTACGGTCCGTGGAGTGCCGAATCAGCTATCCAGTCCTGTCTTTGGCTGTCAAAACTGTTCCGAGACAGCACAGTTATTCGACTCCTCCTCCCACCCACTGCACCTGTCCCATTACCTCCCCTCCGGCGATCTTGCAAAAAAACAGTTGGTCCCGTTTTTCTGGTGCCCCTCAATGTTCCTTAATGAACTGCTCTGCATCCGTACTCGATGTAAACACCCTATTCTTCCCTTGCCATGTGAAGCGGAGTGAGGCTGGGTATGCCAGTGTATATTTGACATTGACGCTTCTCAGCATCCTCCGTAGCGCTGTGAATTCCCTCCATCTTCTGGCCAACTCTCTTGACATGTCGGGGAAGAAGGAAATCCTACATCCCTCCCATTCGATCATTCCTTTTTCTCTGGTCGCTTGTAGTACTTTCTCCCTGGCTGGCGAACACAGAAACCTAATCAAAACTATTCTCGGTGGTCGATCAGCATTGGGCCTAGGAGTGAGAGCGCAATGCGCCCTCTCAATCTCAAACTCTCCATCCGGATCAATTCCCAGTCCCTCCGATAGGATTTTATACACACACTTGATCATTCCACCTGCATCCAGCCCCTCTTTCAGACCGATCATCCTCACGTTGTTGCAGCGGCTCCTGTTTTCTAAATCCTCAATTCGATTCCACATAACTTCCAGCCATTTATCGTGCCGTTCGCCATCATCGACAAGCTTTGAGGTGACGTCTTCCATGTTGGAGATGTGGCCCTCCGCTTCATCCAGCCTTTCTTGGATTGCATTCACCGAATTTTTGAGATCGGTAACAACCTCTTTGATTGATGACACATCTGTCGCCACCCCTTGTAAGGTAGAGTTCATCTTACTTATTTCGAATAATAAGTTTTCCATTTTTGAATTTTGATCTTTCAGCAGGGGTGACGGCGACTCGTGTGGCAGCGAAGTCTGTCTCGTTGCCATGTGACTCGTCGAAATCCCCTTAAAATACTTAGATGTGGAGGTCGACATCTGCTATCTAAGGCACTCTTTTATTCCACAAATATTTAACCTCACCAGGGATGTTAGTTCTAATCAAATGTGGAGTGAATATGCTCGAATAAATTGAAAATATTGGGTGGGCCCATAACTATGCTGCCATCTTCCTCGGCGGTCCCACGTGACTCCTGTGATACATTAGGTGCGTTCGACTTCATGCGGCGCTGCGCAGACCGATCGGCGGCTGACTTGAAGCAGTGCATGCCGGTTAGAAATTTTGTCCGACTTGAACCGGCGCCAATGCCACGTCACTGTCACGTGTGGCACTGTCACGTGTGGCATCGAAGTACCACTCTAACGTTTCGAGAGCAGCCGGCTGACTCAGCTGGCACAGCTTTTTCAGAGCGACTGCAGGAGCGCTAATGGCGACACAGCTGTTTCACGATTGGCCAAATTCACCACATGACAACAATGATGTGTGTTTCTGACATCTTCAATTCCAATACTGCTCACAAATCTGTGTTTTTAGAACAGTAAAAGCTTTTTTACTGTAGTCACAATGTTATGTTGAGTTACGTTTATCAAAAAAAACACTGATAAAAGCATATATATACCCCCACTTTATTGGTATTTAAATAGTATATGTTTATGTTGAACTTTATTCTTGAACAGATGGCGCTGTATCAAGCAGTATATAAAAAGTATTTCTGTTGCTTATGAAAACGTTTCTGAAACGTCTGTGTATTTGACAAATATTGCATGTTATTCACTTCATCTGTGATAGAGTATGCTCGTCAGCAAGACAGACTCCTTGTATGTGTAAGCATACTTGGCAATAAGGCTCATTCTGATTCTGATTAATTCATTTATTTTATTCACTTTGTGTCAAAAAGGTTACCGACTCCTGCAATACACCAAATCTAAGAGCTTACTGACCCAGCATGATTTAGGTTTGCCTGTGGCATTATCTGAAACAACCTAACATTGTCATTTTGTCCTGTAGATGGCGTGCTTCATTACCATCTTTTTCCTCTGCACCTGCGTCTACTCCACTGTGTTTCGCATCCGAGTCTTCAACTACTACTACCTGGCCTCACATCACCAAACCGACGCTTACAGCCTGCAGTTCAGCGGCATGTATGTTTCACAGATAGCAGCATTCAGTGAATTAAACTGAACTGTATTGTTAGTGAACTTAGGGCTGGACAATAATTCAGTATCAATATGTATCGCGATATAATTTTTTTCAATAACGGTGATATGATTTTTAAACACATTTCCGATATTTCGATATACATTACCAGTGTTTCCCATACATTGATTTATTTGTGTCGTTTGACTTCGTTGAATAAACATGAGCACGGCGCAGGTGTTTTATATGAATGTATCTCTGAAGGAAACCGACTGTCTTCAGAAATTTATCTGAAATAAAAAGCTTTTGTAACATTATACACTATTCCATTCAGTATAATTTTTATTATTTTTTTGGGAAAGAAATTATAGAAATTAATACTTTTATTTAGTGATGATAAAGGCATTTATAATGTTACAAAAGATTTCTATTTCAGATAAATAGTGTTCATATCGATATCGGAATTATATCGTATCAACCGAAATTAAGAAATATATTGTGATTTCAATTTTGGCCATATCGTCCAGCCTTAAGTGAACTCTACCCTTAGTTTTTTTCTCTGATAAACCACAAAAGCCTATGTGTTGTTTACTAGGCTTTTTTGCCGCTTGACACCCCCACTTTGTCTAAACTTCCTGGGACTGATTCACATGGATTCTGCCATATCCCACCAAGCAAAGGAGCAGACGGCATACACCTCTGTGAGTTTTTAGCATTATCTAAAATGTACAGAATTATTTTATGAGACTCTAATAGTACAGCTGATCAAATGTTTAGAGCATTATTTTGAAATCTATTCTAATTACTAATGAACATTAACGTTATGTTGTAGATCATGGGTTCTATGCGCGTCCTGTCCTTCATTGCCAACGGCTTCTACATCTATTACCCCATGCTGATCGTCATTCTCTGCATTGCTACATACTTCAGGTTTGTCTAATATTTTCTATAAATCATCAGACAGAAGAGTCTCATGATGGATATTATGTGTCAAATGTCATGTTGTAGTTTCTGACTGATTTCTGTGCAGTCTTGGCACACGTTGCCTGAACCTCCTGGGTTTCCAGCAGTTCATGGGAGACAACGAACTGACCTCTGACCTCATAGATGAAGGCAGAGAACTCCTGCGCAGAGGTGAGTTGTTTATATTTGTAGATTTAAAAAAACTATATATATGTATACTTATAAATATGTAAGTGCTGTCAAATGATTAATCGCATCCAAAATAAAAGTTTTTGTTTACATAATATATGTATGTGTACTATGTATATTTATTATGTATATATAAATACAAACACATGCATGTATGTATTTTGAAAATATAAATGTATATATTTATATTCTTACATCTTATATTATAAGTATATTTAATATATAAACATATTTTTCTTAAATATATACATGCATGCGTTAGTATTTATATATACATAATTAATATACACCGTATACACACATATTATGTAAACAAAACTTATTTTGAATGCGATTAATCGTTTGACATCACTAAATATATATATATATATATATATATACTATTACATTAAATGCATTAAATAGAATATAAGAGTATCATATAACTAAATGTTATTCTTTATGTTTTGTAAAGAAATTTACTCACAGGCCCAATTTATACTTATCTAAAGGACTAATTTCAAAAACTATTGTAAGACCATGAAAAAAATTAATGTCAAGCTTATCTGTTTGACCGGTAGTATAAAAATAAGGTGAAGCTGTCTCCTGTGGTTGCTATGGTTAGATGTGTTGCAGAAATAAATATTGATTCAGACATCACTTTTGCTCATTGCTACAGCTCTACTTTCTGCAGTGGTGAAAACCTCAATACGTCAGTGGGGTAGTTACCGCTGACACTGACGTTAACATTTAACACGGTCCCATCCGGTATTAAACGAGGACGTGTATCTGACTTATTTTGTTGTTGTTTTTTGCATAGAAAGAAGAAAACGCCAAAGAATAGAAGATGGGGAGAACAGACGAAGAGTGAGTTATAAATAGTACAGAGTAATACATACATATAATTACTCTAATGATACATATTACAGTTATATGATTATACGTATATGACAGGAATGGAGAGAGCGTTATGCACAAAGAGATGAGACTGCTGCCAGAAACCGGATGTCCATGTCTGAGATGAAGGAAACCAACTATGGCGAAACCCTAAATTCAGACACAAACCGGCGTATGTTTAATGCCCAATAAGACATGTGTCCTGTAGTTTTCCTATAGAGTATTTGTTATTAAGTGAATTTTGCAAAGAAGCAGTCACATTTATCCCTTCATTTTTATACACAGAGGCCAAGTACACCCGTAGCAGCAGCCAGACAGGACGAGACAGCATTGAGTTGTTGCAGGACGCGGAGCCGTTGGACTTTAATGCTGCAACACTCAATGATGACCCTTTGCAATCTGAACCTGGCAGGTTAGTTTAAGTTTTTTGAGTGCTGCAGCAATGAAATATTTTTGTAGGCCATCAGGAATGTTAGCATCACCCTGGTTCCCTCGACAAATTGGCTTTTGGATTATTGCAGAAAATAAGTTATGTGACCATCAAAAGCTTATGATTCTTACACGTTTTGTAAGCCATAGCCAACAATACATTGTATGGGTCAAAATTATCGATTTTTCTTTTATGCCAAAAATCATTAGGATATTAAGTAAAGATCATGTTCCGTGAAGATATTTTGAATGTTAGCATCACCCTGGTTCCCTCGACAAATTGGCTTTTGGATTATTGCAGAAAATAAGTTATGTGACCATCAAAAGCTTATGATTCTTACACGTTTTGTTCATCATGATAATATAATTATGTATTATTGATTTTATGTCATACGTGACCCTGGACCACAAAACCAGTCATAGGTAGCACAGGTATATTTGTAGCAATAGCCAACAATACATTGTATGGGTCAAAATTATCGATTTTTCTTTTATGCCAAAAATCATTAGGATATTAAGTAAAGATCATGTTCCGTGAAGATATTTTGCAAATTTCCTACTGTAAATATATTAAAACTTCATTTTTGATTAAACTTAACTTTTTGATTAGTAATATGCATTGCTAAGAACTTCATTTGGACAACTTTAAAAGGCGCTTTTCTCAATATTTAGATTTTTTGCATCCTCAGATTCCAGATTTTCAAATAGTTGCATCTCGGCCAAATATTGTCCTATCCTAACAAACCATACATCAATGGAAAACTTATTTATTCAGCTGTAATAAATAATTTCAGATGATGTATAAATCTCAATTTCAAAAAATTGACCATTATGACTGGTTTTGTGGTCCAGGGTCACATATAATACAATTTTAAAATTTCTTGAACTTGTGTTAACCACAGAATTATTACAGGCATTTAACAAAAAAAAACCAGTGCTTCAGGATGATGAAACCAGAAGTGCTAAATTGCTAACTCGTTTCAAAAATCATCTTCCCCGCATCACTCTATTGTCATGAGGTTTTTTTTTTCCTGTACTGCATGCACTCACTCTTTTGTTTCCTTCCCCCACAGACATGGTGGAAGGTACCTCTCAATGTCTTCTTCTCGAAGCCGAATCTTTGATGATGTTTGATGTTTCTCAGTTTGGTCAAAAACACTGTCATGAGAAAATAAGCTGAATTTTACCTCTAAAACACTCATCTCTACAGGTGTGGTCTGTCCCTATCATTTTAAACATCTTCGACTTCCTGTATCCTATAATGCAGTGTATTCATCTGCATGCGTCCTGATAAACACACAGACACATAGAAAAATGCACTTGTTTTGAAGTGCCAGGCATTCAGACTGCTACTTGAGACAAATGGGAAATGTCTCTTTAGCTCACAGTTCCTTCAAGAAATAAGTCAAAGTTAATGCTGAACAGTCAAGCACTGAGTCATAAAAGGTACTACAGATGGGGAAGATTTAGATCAACACACTGTTTTTCATCATTTACTGCTGATAGGTATCAGGTAATGTACCTGAGTGTTTACATCAGTCAAATAAATATGAACTGACGTCAATGTGGCCAATTTGTGTTAGTTGTTATTGTGAATAGAGATTTTATGGGTCTAGATATAAGTTGTCTTACAGAATACTGTGCAGTTTTTTTTTTTTTTTAAACATGTAATTGTTTCAATATAGAGCCAGGGAGATTGTTTTTAGGATTGAGGCTTTAGAAATATGCAGTTAAACTAACACACATATTTAAACTTTCAAAGTGTAATGGCTTTCCAGTAGTTCATGTGGGAGGCAAAAAAAAAAAGTGTATACATGTGTGTGTGTGTGTGTGTGTGTGTGTGTGTGTATGTGTCTCTCTCTCTCTCTCTCTGTATGTGTGTGGGTCTCTCTCTGTGTGAGTGTCTCTCCCTCTCTCCGTGTGTGTGTGTGTGTCTCTCTCGCTCTCCGTGTGTGTGTGTGTCTCTCTCTCTCTCTGTGTGAGTGTCTCTCCCTCTCTCCGTGTGTGTGTGTGTCTCGCT
>NW_015645543.1:2025540-2062263 GCF_001515625.1 Sinocyclocheilus rhinocerous
TGTGTGTGTGTGTGTGTGTGCGTGCATATATGTATATATTTATATTCTACACACAGTTATATTGTATGTACACATATATGTATGTACATGTACTCACACATATATGTACATGTACGTACACATGTATGTACACATACTGTATGTATGTATGTATGTGTATGCACATTCTATCCATGAAACTGTTCTTTTAACTTTTTTTTAATGAATGAAGAAAATATATTAACTTTAAGTCTAATATTTATTTTCACAAACATTTAATTTGGTACTTAAACTGTGTTATTTATATCTTTTGGACACATTCTTTGCTTGTTTCAGATGGCTGTTACTCAGCTGTTACTAACTTATTTATAATGAAGTTATATTTGTTACATTATTTTAGCTCTAGTCTTGTGGATGGATGTCTGATTGGCCATTTTTTATTTGCACTGGCATGTATGTCACTTATTCAGAATAGGCAAGGCTGTTAAAATAGCTTTAAGGACACATTCTATTGTGTCAGGTTAAATGGATTACAAAAGTACTTATGTGCTGGTTTTCCAGACTTATAAGCATCTCTTTATCACAAGCACAGTTTTCTTATAGAAAACAGACCATCAGTATATGAATGTCTTGAAGGAATCTGGTTAGCAACTACATAACAATCTTCTAAAACAAGGCTAGTGAGTGCATGGCAAGATGTGAGGGAATCACATTTTTTAAATACATAAACTTCTCATTGTACACAGAGTCATCAAGCATATCTTTGCATGGTATTCTACTGAATATGCTGAGGCTTGTTTCTCACAGGAAGTGCAGTAGCAGCTATGAGTAATGTATATTTCACTACAAACATAGTATGTCTATTCTCTACACAAATGCTAAACATCATGGTTTCATCTTGAATTAATGTATTTTCATAGCAAATTTAGCCCTTCAAGTTTAAATAAGAAGGGCCTTGTTTTGTGTTTTTGGTTCATACCTTTTTGTTTGCTGATAATTATTCATATCTACTGTGTATTTATGAAGATTTTGTTGCCAATGAGGTGTAGTCTTTTTGATATGGTCAGTCCTCAAGTAACGTTAGTGTATTGATGAAGGCCAACTGGAATCTAATGCTGGAATCGGTTGATTTGTATATTTGAATTGTGGTACATTCCAAATAGACACATATGTAATCTTGCAATTATTAATAAATGATTGATTAAATCGTATTTACTTCTGTTCGTTAATATTGTATCTATGGTCTCATTACCTCTCAAGAACGTTCTATTGTGTTTGTCTCGTGAAGGTACTTACACAAACATCCTCGAACAATGGAGAAATCAGCAGTAGTCATGCTCGCAGTTGTTTGTTTCATATTCAAAATTCTGTTTCGCTGTTGTTTTTGCACCGTCTGGCTGTTAAACAGCAACCAGTAAACTTGAACAACAGCGGAAAGTCAAACATCGCGTTCTAATCGCCGAATCAAGCACCTGAAGCGAGAATGACCAATCCAATACAAGAACTCGTCACTATGGAAACACCGAACGCTAAAACAGGAAAGAGCAAAGCAGCGTTAAGGAAATCCAGGTGGTTTCAACACATTAATCATCGTTTTGTTTCACTTCTCACCGTGAGTATACAGCGAATAGATTATTACGGATAAATAAAGCCTTTATACCGTGGCGTCATGTGCTGTTTGCTGAATTACAGCAATTTAAGAGCATGTTGTTTCCTTACTCCATAGTCAGTAGTCCACGATTAGAATTACTCAGTCATAGCTCATAGCTAATAACTGTGTATTAAAGTTGAATTACTATAACACACTATAATATATGATAATTATAATGCATGCCGTTTTTATGAGCTCATATTCAGAGACTACACGGAGTAATTTTAGAATTCATTTTGTCACACCATTTCATTTAAAAATGAGCTAGTGAAAGAAAAAGGTGAAAACTTCAACGGTATGGCAACCAGTTAAAGGACCTATGATATACACTTTCATTACATGTTCATATAAATTTAACAATTTCCTTAAACACATTACGCATCAACTACACAACAGAGGGTTTCGTAGTCATTCCATACAGTAGAACCATTTTTGGTTTCCTAAAGAACCTTGCAGTAAACAGTTTTTAAAAGAGTGAAAAACAAAAAAATTCTAAATAAGCTTTTTCTACTTTACAGAACCTTTTGTGCAATGGAAAGGTTCCATGGATGTTAAAGGTTCTTTATGGAACCACGGATGCCAATAAAGAACCTTTATTTGTAAGTGTTGCCAAATAAACAGATAAAAGCCTAACAATCACTCTTGTCACCTTCAGATCAGATATAGGTGTAGGATGGCAGGTACATCGCGGCATGACCGAGAGATGGCAATTAGTGCCAAGAAGCAGCTGGCGAATTGTTCAGACCCCATTGAGCGTCTGAGGCTACAGTGTTTGGCACGAGGGTCTGCAGGAATCAAGGGACTGGGCAGGTACAGTATGCATTATATGTGTTGCTTTATATAGACTGAAGTGCAGATATTTGACTACAGTCTGATGTTCTCAGGACTTTTAGGATCATGGATGATGATAACAGTCGCACACTGGACATGAAAGAGTTCCTGAAAGGCCTGAGTGATTATGGTGTGCTCATTGAGAAAGAAGAGGCTATGAACCTTTTTCAACAATTTGACAGGGACGGCAGTGGATTAATTGATTTTGATGAGTTTCTTATCACTCTGAGGGTAAACACACTTAAATGGTGTTGTGTTTCCTTTAGACCAGTTCATGCCGAGGCCAGTTTAGTGCTCATGTTGTTATTTTCATTCATGTGATTGCAGCCACCCATGTCTAATGCCAGAAAGGAGGTGGTGCTACAGGCATTCAAAAAGCTGGATAAGACCGGAGATGGTGTGATTACAATCGAGGATCTGAGAGGAGTATACAATGTCAAACATCACCCCAAATACCGAAACGGCGAGTGGACCGAAGACCAAGTATTCCGCAAATTCCTGGATAGCTTTGACTCTCCGGATGACAAGGATGGGAAGGTATGAAGATGCTGAAAAACATTCTTTTTTATCTAAAACAGACAGTATCAAGCATAACAGTGTATTAATAGTACACAGACTGAACGAGATTTAAAGCAGTTTTAAGCATTCACAATCACAATGTTTCCCCCGATGGCATCATTACAAGTCATTTTCTGCAGTGTTCTCTTTGATGATGCTATGTCTTCACACATCAGGTCACAAAAGAGGAGTTTTTGAACTACTACTCCGGCGTGAGCGCATCCATTGACACAGATATCTACTTTATATTAATGATGAAAAATGCATGGAAGCTTGACTAAACATCTATTTTTGGGTAAAGAACAAAGACGGTCAACCTTCAGCAAAAGTATGTCTTGTCCCTTTCATGACTCTGTCAAACATTTCATAATAGATTTTATTGTAAACTTTAATATATATATATTAAAGTTTATAAAAAGTATACACACATTTTGAGCACATGAGAGCTTAAAAGCATCTGGCAGAGTTTTGACAGGGTTGAGTCTAAAATAATGTGGCAAGTTTACCTTTGGTGTCTAACAACTATTAACGTTGGGGTTTTGGGAATGTACCACACATGATCAAAAAAATCAACCAATTATTTATTGCACACAGTGTTTCTCACTGAAGTCAAGCAGCTGCACTAGTGAATGTATTGTTTTATTCCAGAATCAGCCACACCATCTAACAAATACAGGTGGTGTGGTATTGTTGCCTGAGTCTTATAATTGTATGCATCCTCTTTATTTGGCTATTGAAAGCTGTCTTTGCACCTGTTCGGATTTCTGTGAGAAACACTCAAAAATTCAAATACAAATTATGTTTGTTATTAATTCACTCAAAAAATTTTCTCTTTCTTTCCGGGTTGGGATGGTCCTTTTGCTTTGTGGTTTTGGTGATGAGGGTCTCTAAAAGGGCTACCAGTTTGTTTTATAACATTATTTTCTCTTTTCCATTTACAGGTGACAAGAGATGAATTCTGGAACTATTACAGTGGAGTCAGCGCTTCTATTGACAATGATGTATATTTTATTTTAATGATGAAAAATGCATGGAATTTATGAGGGGTTATGCTTTTAAACAAATTGATAATGCTTGTGAAATCAAAGCAAGTTAGTCTTAATAACCTGACACAACTGAAAAGTGTTTTAGGGATATTAATAATGAATCTGGAAAATCAAATGATAGAATTACTGTAGAAGCCTAAATTGTGTGTAAAATGTGAGCTTTGTCAGTGGTAACTGATTTTTAGGGTAAATTGCTGCATCATATTTGTGCTGAAACCAGTGTGTATACAGTAGGGAAAATATTTGATCTCCTGCTGATTTTGTAAGTTTGCCCACTTACAAAGAAATGAAGGGTCTGTAATTTTTAAGGTAGGTTTATTTTAACGTATAGAGAGAATTCTTAATGGTTGGTAGGGGATAAAATACATATTTCACTCACTGAAATGCAAATCAAATTCTAACCTTTATATTATGTGTTTTTTCTGGATTTTTTGGTTGATATTCTGTCTCTATCCGTTAAAATAAACCTACCATAAAAATTACAGACCCTTCATTTCTTAGTAAGTGGGCAAACTTACAAAATCAGCAGGGGATCAAATAAATATTTTCCCTACTGTATATGTGATACATGAAAGTCTTGTAATTCTGATTTATTTATGCATGTTACGGCAGATGCCATTTTACAAAATATGACTCATTTAAGAAATGTTTAATAATGGTTATACAAATTAAAAGTCTCTTCAGATGATTTATATGAAATGTGAAAATATATTCTACAGTTATATGGACTGATGGTTTTTTTATACATTCCTTTATTACAAATCTGTTTTAATATAGATTACTATATATATATAGGCTACAGTTGAATTGCATTACAAAGTTAGCATTACAAGCGGTTGTTTTTTTAATATACACAGAAAATATTTTTTTCTGATCATTATAAATAAATCCTCTGATAATTGAAAAAGTGCCACTTGAACTGTATGTATTAGGTTTGAAAGTTGTGCGCGAGGTTAACAGAACATAAACCTCTCAGCTTTACTCAGCCATATTTATGGATGGAAATATACATAGGTAAATGTCTGGCAGAGGATACTGAGGTTAGCAGCAGTTACATGAGGTCTGAGTATATGTGTGATGACTTCAGAAATATGGAGTTCTCTATTTCTTATCACTCTTAATGCCTGTGTTTCTGAAACATTCAGAAGGAAACTGGCTACCAAAATGGAGACCACAGCTGTGCACGATGCTTGGTTGAAAATGAAACCTGTGGATGACTGCTATATGTACAAACTTGGTTAGCATCAGAGCTACAAACCGGACATGACTAGTGATGTGTTAAAGCGCCTCTTATATATGTAACAGGCTTAATGGGTTATTAAACAACAGACAGCAGACAGACAGACAGCAGACAGACAGACAGACAGACAGACAGACAGACAGATAGATAGATAAGACTTGCCCATTTTTGACAGGTCGATGTCATTTTTAATAACCTCATTTCCTATGCGTAGCTCATATTTTGCTGTAACAATCAAATTCTCAAAAATAAAGTCTTGTGGTCTTTTAGTAGCATTTGTACACTTTTTTTCCAAACCTTCCATTTTGCTAAATAGGAGAAAAACAAACAAACAAACAACAACTCTTATTTCCATTTTATTCAACATTAGTGCTTTAAGCAAAGATTGATTCACAATACATTAAAACCCTCTAGTGACAGAAACCTTTTTTATTAAGTTACTGACAGATATTCTACATCAATTTACAGTAAATATGTCTAATGAAATACCAGAGTGTCATGAATTTGACCTCCTCAGGGGGTTCGTCGAGCGAGCAGATGAGGTTACTTTGACTGACGGTCATTGTAGACCTGCAGGTCACATCATCTAACCAATCTAAAAGGAACCAAGACGAGAAAAACAAAATGAAAATTTTCTAGTCAACACCTTATGTTAGTGTGCTTCAATGAAAACTAGCCTAAATGATAGTTTCACGTGAATTTACCCCCAAAGGCGTATAACTCTTTATGATCATAATCATATATGACTGCATACAATCTAGCAACATTTACAGTCATTATGCAGGAATACTTGCCAGTGATTTTAGTAAAGACTGAACAACTAAAATTACCACTCCCATTGAAAACTTATTTTAAAAAGTGAAAATAATAATAATCTATGGATTCTCAGTTTATTATTTACAGTCTCATTTCTCAGAGTACTCACCAAAATCTCCACTCTCTGACAGAACCAAAGGACAGGAAACAACAAAGAGCATCCATAAAACACCCGCCATCTCTTATCCAGCAGTACAGGCCTAGATCACTCACGTCTTCATTACTCACACACGGTTTACTGACGAGTGACAGCTCACAGTGGTACTTTCAGAGGTGAGAGGAAGAGAGAGAGAGCGGTAGAAACACAGAGAGGGTGCTTGTCATTTCTTATTTGTGTTTCCTTTCATTGCTTCCTTTTCACGTGTCTTAGCTCCACCCCTTTAATTGAATCAGATTTGTGCCTTTAATTTTGGAAGCAACTTCTCAAGAAACTACTGAAAATCTAAACTGAAAATTAATAAAATGTCTTGAAACTAAAAAAAAATAACATGCTAAATTTTGACTTCGTATTTAAAGGGGTCATATGATGCTGCTAAAAAGAACATTATTTTGTGTATTTGGTGTAATGAAATGTGTTTATGCGACGATTGACAGCAGGAAGTTGAAGTATTTCCTCAGGGACCAGCACGGATCAGCTCCAGGTATGACGAAGCGATATCGTCCTCTTTTGGAAGGCCAAACAAAGTAGTTTCGCTTTCCACTGCATGCTTCACTAACTGTTTTCCTCATCTCTACTTACAAATGCGCTGTCAGAATTTTCATTTACGCTTCTGAAGTGTTTGTTTACGCTCCCTGAGTTTTCGTTCGCCATTCTGTCGCAAATCGTTCGTGGGGGCAGCGGTGGGTTCTCATTGGCTGGCGAGTTTTTGATTGACAGCTTCTTGACCTGGAGTAGTGTCGTCAGTGTTGTGTTGTTTACAAATGCGAGTGAGAAGAGAATCTGCTTTAAGCGGCTTCATATCTCATTAGAGAGATATAAAGATAGGAGTGTTATTTTTTTAATCTGCATTTAACTTATAGGCCTACTTAAGCTCTCAGGAGCAGTAGTCTATTTGTCTGCGTGAGAGATCAAATGCCTAGGGAGGTCCTATATATTATAGCCTAATATAATATAATAATATACAGTGCTCTGGGAGAATATTCGTTTGTTCCTGATAATGCTAAATGAGGAAAGTTATTTTAACTCCATTTAGGGTTCATTTATCATGGTAATTTTCTCCAAACCACTTGAGGGCAGTGTCAGTAGATTGACAGCAATATTGTAACAGTGGCTACAATCTTGCATTTCAAATATTCATTGCTTGATGACATCATTAATCCAAGATGGCTGACAGCAGATAGCCATGTGATAAATGCCCCAGGCATATCTGTGAAAAACTTTTATACAAGGAGGTCAATTGAGGAAAAAAAATATAAGTATGTACAGTAAAGTATGTTGAATATGCTAGTATTTTATAAACTAAAATTTAGAGTAAAATGTAGTTTGTATTCACCAAAAACCAACTGTCCACGTATGTGGAGGTCATGCAACAGTGGAGTCAGATTGCATAAAGTCTGATTTCTGTAACAGTGATGAGTATGTGCCAGCAACGAGCAGCTCTGAGACAGACAGTGATGCAGAGAGTTTTATTGTTATTATATTGTAATATTATTGTTTTTAATAACTGAGCTGATATAAATAGCATAACATGCCAATTAAAAAAACACAATATTCCATATTGTCAGCTGTGGCTTTATGTCCCATTTTACGCCTTTGTTGCATGGTGTCCACATACGTGGACAGTTAAATAATTTTTAAATAAAACTGAATTTTGTAAAAATGAAAATGGATTTAAATTTTAGCATTATATTAAAGTAATAAAAAGAATCATACAAAAATCTAGATAATGTTATCCATAATTCATGCATGAAAGGGATTTACATTGCAACAATACATAACTACAATAACTTTGTCTAGTGCTCTTAAGAAAGTTTATAGCATGATTTGTGAAAATTTAACTATACTGAATGACATGGCATAGACTTCTTCATGGCTAGTTTTTGCGTATTTCATTTCATTCTGTAACCTACTTGTTCTAAGGATCTGTGTGTACTAGTGTTAAATGCTACTGTTTTTGACAGCGTTGATAACGTTTATGACAGATAATATCATGATAATTTTTGCGTTTCCCTTACCGAATGTCGTATCCTGTCAGCAAAAACACCTGTCCATGAGCTTTTTTGATTGCTTTCAGTTTAAGTGCTGGCGATGCAGTGTTGCCAGATATTAATATTAAAACAAACAAAAAACTAAAAATAAATAAAAATAAACCAAAATTATTTCCAATCTTTTGCAAATAAGATAAGACAAAGATATCGCTGACTCTAAACTGCAACTTCCTACTTTATTAACTTTCTTAAGTGTTAAATTAAGTGGAAAAGACAAGTCCAAAAAAACGCTTATAATAGGTGGATCTGGCAACACGGAGGCTGCGGCCGCGCCCTCACTCATAACTCTCTCAAGCAAGTTTAGGTCTCTGCAGGAAAGTAATGGGAGTTACCAGATCGGGGTGTTTTTAGACCATATTTCCTGATTGGCTGACGTTATAGTGATGGTAGGTTTAGGGGTGGGGTTGGGTAAGGAGGATCATTTTGATTGCATGATTGAGAAACACCCTGCAGTTTGAAAACACCCACAAATTTAGAAACGCCCACTTTTGCTCTGCAGAGACCTCAATTTCCTCTCAAGCCTCGTTCACTCCGCCAGCGTCTCGCAGCGTTCATTTTCATACCAGGGACGCTAAACATTCTTGCAAACTGTCTAAACTGAATTATACATGTCATGCAGGCATTCATATGAGGAGTTTAACAGCAAATTAGTCATTCAAAGAACAAATTTTATTTTTGAACATGAAAATTTACCGAGGTCCGTACTTCGGTGGCCTCATAGCTGGTTACAGGCCTGATTGTAGGGTCTGATTAGGTTGTGATGTTACAAATTAAAGACAATAGTATCATACATGTGTCTAATATATTCACTCATCATAAAATTCTTACTCCAATCATGTAATCAAAGTTGGCAAGCCTGGCTGACACACTACCCATTGTTAGCATATTCACTTAGACCATCACAATTCTCACATAATTATGAAGAATTCAAAATATGGCAATCACAATCATGCGGCTTGCCGTCAGATGGTAGCCTATACACTTTTAAGGGTATTAGATGATATATTTTACACAAAGAATGTTTTTGTTGGCACTTGTTTTTATCTTGAAGATACTTTTATTTAGCTGAACATTATAATCCAATATTTAAAATAGGAAATACATTTTTAACAATTACCAATTGTGACTTTTACAAAACAAGTTGAATGTAGGCTATGTAATTGAAAATATGATGACTCAAATACTTAATTCAATTCAACTGACAATATTGTCACTATACAACATACACTTGAGTACGAGAGTGAAAGTCTTGGATGTGGTTATGTTGTGACAGGAAAGACAAGAATCCTCAAACTGCACAGTATACATGTAATGCACAGTATTCTCATGATATACATGAATTGCTCACTATAGAAAATACACAAGTATATAATATACAGAATATGTCTATCCTTTGAGTAGTTTCTGTTGCAGAATCAGTAACACAGTAGTGACTGGGTACATTATGTATTAGGCAACTGGAGTGTAATATCACCAAAAATGACCAATAGCCAATTTCGCTTAGGCTACTCACTGGCATGACATCCCAGATGTATGACTTTCTGATTTCTTCAGATAAACAAATATTTTTAAGAAAAAGTCCATATAATGCAAGTGCATTGTAGCCTGACCCATGCACGTATGGCAGTTGGTCGGAAGCGATGGTTAATTGATAAAAAAGTACACGTGTTAAGTAACTTTGACAGTAAAACTGTCAACTTCAGCAGGACCCATACTTTCAATTTGGACTTTCAGAGTGGTAACCCAACACAGAATCAAAAGTGTTTAGCATACAAAAGTAACAAAAATAGTCCTTACAATCAAATATGAAATATTTGAAATTTATCCTCACTTGGTTTTGAAAATAACCAAGAGAGGATAGATTAGCGACAAAATACTGTAATTTGATTCGATGTGGCCTTTGACGTCAGCAACAAAAGGAAGCGTTTTGGTGTCCTATATGATATGATTAATTAATCAATCAATCAGTTTTCTTGCTGCTGTCTGCAACCGGATTTGAACAAACCCCGCGACACGTTTTTGGATTACCACCCACCACTTGAGGACCACCACTCTTTACCATACGTAACTGTAATAGCAGTTACATCAAGTTTTGCATCTTAAAGGAGAACAGTCAGCACTTTATTTAGGTCAAACCAAGAGAGACCAAAGCAGACAGAGGTTGTGGGTTTAACTGAAACAAAACGTTGTGAACATTTTGGTAGTTGGAATGAAACTCATGCCTGAAAAAAAGGAAACATGCTTACTTCCTCACGTTACAAAATGAAATAAAGAATATAACGACAACAAAACACTGTAATATTTATTTAACAGATATTAGAGGTTAAAGTAGATTCAGTTTAATGCATGAAAGTTTTTATAGTAATAATAATCATTATTATTGATTATTATTGTTAATATTTTAAATATTTCCAGTAACATTACTAAAAAATGTTTTGCCACGTTTCTTTCTCTTTTAGATTTTCAGGCATTGCTTACAGACTATTCGCAAGAAGTGCAGGTAAATATGAAATGAAAAAGTCCTCTCTCAGCATGTACCTTCAAACTAAAAAACAAAAACAAGTGGTAACCTATTACAACCCACTTCCTGTCGCCTCTAGCAAATGAGTTTATGTAAAAATGAGGCCAGCATATCGTCAATCTAAGCTGCTATCTGTCCTGTAAACAAAGTGTTCAAGTCACAGACAAAACAGGATTATTGTCTAATACAAAATGAAAAAAAAATGTTTGATATTAAAAGTCATTTTAATTAATCCTGCCATAAAGTACTGCAGACTGTACTTTTAAAAATATCAGGAACATTTCAAGGCTACTGAAACTTGCTTGATCTAATGACTGATTTCAATTAAAAGTCTTGCAGATACACAACAATATTTAGTCCTTTCGTAGTGTTGTCTATATTAGCGTAATTGTGTAGAAAGACTGTGGTTTCTCAGCTGTACAGCTGCATATTTCGTACAGAGAGCATTGACCTTTGGTTATGATACATGAAGTCTCAAATACAAAAAAAAAAGAAAAAAAAAAAAAGATTTGATTCAAGGAGTTTCCAAACTCTAAAGTTTAACCATACAAAAAATAACAGTGTTACATGAGCAATACTAGATCGTACGGTATGACTCAACAAGTGTTTCTGTCTGGCAGACACTGGCAAGAAGCAGAGAAAGGTCTTACAACTGATCATAGCTGATAATTTGGATTTTGACCCATCGAGTAACCACATAAATGGATGTGGTGTGGCAACACTGATAACCCTAAAACAAATCATGATGTCTTGAAACGTGAAAACGTGATTTCTCTGGTAATCAATGTGGTAATTCAGATCTCCTCCAACGAACGACGACAAAGG
The DNA here is from genome assembly GCF_001515625.1 of Sinocyclocheilus rhinocerous. Classification (NCBI taxonomy): domain Eukaryota; kingdom Metazoa; phylum Chordata; class Actinopteri; order Cypriniformes; family Cyprinidae; genus Sinocyclocheilus; species Sinocyclocheilus rhinocerous. Next base: position 2,037,216 of record NW_015645543.1, read on the forward strand.
TAATTTGTGACCAGTTTATTTCAATTCTAATGCTGAAGAATTTCATTTGAAGGCCACAAATTTTCGGTCAAATCCATCTAGTAAAAGTATCTAATCTTTAAAAAATAAAAACCCTGTTTAAAAATGTAAACAGTAAAACAATTATTAAACACAAACCTTTATGAAACAGCAAAAATGAAAACAAAAAATTTTAACATTAAAAAAATGTATCATTTATATATCAATAATTAGATACAACATAGTCTTAAGTCGCTTGGGTATATTTTTAGCAATAGTCAAAAAAAAAACATTGTATGGGTCAAAATTATCGATTTTTCTTTTATGCCAAAAATCATTAGGATATTAAGTAAAGATCATGTTCCATGAAGATATTTTGTCAATTTCTTACCGTAAATATATCAAAACTTAATTTTTGATTAGTAATATGCATTGCTAAGAACTTCATTTGGACAAATTTAAAGGCGATTTTCCATATGTATAAATTTATTAAAAATGACCCTTTTGACTGGTTTTGTGGTCCAGGGTCACATATGCATGTGTGTAAAAGAACAATTATAAAAAGCAACAATTATATATGTATATATACATACAGTGCTGCTTGAAAGTTTGTGAACCCTTTAGAATTTTCTATATTTCTGCATAAATATGACCCAAAACATAATTAGATTTTCACACAAATCCTGAAAGTAGACAAAGAGAATCCAAACAAACAAACAAATCTGTGATGTTGGTGGGTTTCCTTCTATGAACTGCTTGCTTCAGGTCCTTCCACAAAATTTCAATTGGATTCAGGTCCGGAATTTGACTCAGTCATTCCAAAACATTAACTTTGTTCTTCTTTAACCATTCTTTGGTAGAACGACTTGTGTGCTTGGGGTCGTTGTCTTGCTGCATGACCCACTTTCTCTTGAGATTCAGTTCTCGGACAGATGTCCTGACATTTTCCTTCAGAATTTGCTGGTATAATTCAGAATTCATTGTTCCATAAATTATGGCAAGCAATAAGGAACCAGATGCAGCAAAACAGGCCCAAACCATGATACTACCACCACGTTTCACAGATGGGATAAGGTTCTTATGCTGGAATGCAGTGTTTTCTTTCTCCAAATATAACGCTGCTCATTTAAACCAAAATGTTCTATTTTGGTCTAATCCATCCACAAAACATTTATCCAGTATTCCTCTGGCTTGTCCGCATAATCTTTAGTAAACTGCAGATGGGCAGCAATGTTTTTGGAGAGCAGTGGCTTTCTTCTTGCGGCTCTGCCATGGACACCATGGTTGTTCAGTGTTCTCCTGATGATTGGCTCATAAACATTAACCAATGTGAGAAAGGCCTTTAGTTGCTTAGAAGTTACCCTGGGTTCCTTTGAAACCTAATGGACTTTTACACGTCTTGCTTTTAGAATGTTCTTTGTTGGTGGAGCACTCCTGGGGAGGGTAACAGTGGTCTTGAATTTCCTCCATTTGTACACAATCTGTCTGACTGTGGATTGGTGGAGTCCAAACTCTTTAGAGATGGCTTTGTAACCTTTTCTAGCCTGATGAGCAACACCAACTCTTTTTTTGAGGTCCTCAGAGATCTCATTTGTTTATGCCATGATACACTTCCACAAACATGACCAAACTTTGATAGATCCCTGTTCTTTAAAAATACAAAACAGGGCACACACTAACACCTGATAGTCATCTCACTGATTGAAAACACCTCTGAACAGATGGACTCTAATTTCACCTTCAAATTAACAGCTAATGCTAGACATTCACATATGTTGCCCACAGATAGGTATGTGTTACTTTGGCTATATTTTCACACTTAAAACAATAATTTGGTATTCCTCTTGTACCATTGTCCTCTTTTATGCTAAGAAATAAATCTCCTGACAGTTCTCTCTCAAGTGGTTTCATTGTTGTCAGCATTAAGTCCATGAGTATGATTCAGTGGGCCATATAACACTTATTTATCAAAAAATTACTTACCTTTAACAGTTTTTGTTCAACATACTCACCTGTTGATCAATATTTGCCTTAACCTTACACCAGAATTGTATTTTTTGTTTTGTTTTATTTAGTAATTTTCAGGAGGGTGTACTCATTTTTGCAACACAACATTTTATCACTTTGGCCAAATCATAAGTTATATGAAAAAATGTGTACAAAGACCGAAAAGTCCCATGTTGTGAAGAGATTTTTAGGTAGATATTTTAGTAGGATGGTGCAGCATCAGTGTGAGGAGGAGGGTTTCAGGGTTGCTAGTGTAAGTATACTCTCGAATGCGTCCGTGGGCGACTACTGCGGTTAACATGTCGTAGCTCAGCAATGATCATATGAGAACAAGAAAGGGGAGAAAGCACAGATACATTTTAGCTCAGTCATTTGTGTTTTCCGCAGAAACAGTGAGACATCTTTTCCTTCGGTCGGTACCAATAACCAGAGAGGTTGGTAAGTAACCACGTGGATAAAGGGCACCATTGGAGAAGAGTAACGTGGTGCAAAAAGATGCGACAAGCACTTTGAGTTGCATTGTAAGAGCCCCTTCCCCCCTCCCCTCCGAAACCACACTCTATCGCTGTAGGCCCCTATCACACAAAAACATCTCACAACAACAGCATCGGTGGTTTCTCTGCATACAGTTGTTGTATGTACCCTACGCTCGAGGCTCCTATACCATAGGGTGCTATTTTTTTAATGCCTCTGCACTCTTCTCCTTTATCTTTCGTTGAGGTCGGGATCTTTGAGCTCCTATAAAAACCCCTGAAATGCAAGCAGGTGGTACAGAGGGAGGAGATGAGCTGCTTTCTGTGGGAGAAAGTCACTTTATGGAGGCACAAACTCAAGTTTTATTGACTACAGAAAATTTTTCTGTTTAAAAGGTCTAAGGGTTTTTAATTGAGGAAATTCTGTATTATTGGCTTTTGGCTTATTGTGTTGTCTGTTGGTTGTGGTAGGCCATATGTATCCACCAAATTTGTTTTACTTCTAAAGAAAAGTGAAAGCTTGAACAAAACAGAAAAAAAGCAGATAGGGAGTAATGAAAACTGAGAGTCACATCATGGTTTGTGGATAGACTTCCTCTGACTGATGGGTTGACCTTAAAATAACTGCTGAGATAAATTTTTTTTACAGAGACAGAAAAACACTATCAAAATATTGTATTAAACCTAAGCGTGTTTTGACAAATCTCATGTTATGCTTGCATTTGAAATATCTTTAAGCGCCTGCATTGCCAAAATGTGATGACTTCCTGTGAAAACGTTACCACAAACAGGTTGAGCAGACAAGGCAAATGATCAAACTGGCATGTCTTGGCATCCTACGACCGTTACCACAGGGCTCATATGTCTGGGAAAAAGTGCGCAGCCACATTCACAAGACCCCAGCGAGGAAGTTGAAAGCATCGAAAGTGACTGAAAAAAAGATAAACAGATTGAAAGATTTGAATTGATCTGAATCATATTCAAATGTGGTCAACAGGGACAAAATAATGACTTCCTTTTTGATTCATAATCTTGACACTTGTTCTGACATTTACAGCTTTTAATGGTATGCACCAGGCATGTTGAATTCACACATATTCTGACATTTACTAGATGCTGTTCATGCAGCGTTTCAACTGATCTAAAATTAATCAAATTAAGCACAACTTTGATATCATTTTACACATCAGTCCAATAAATAAGACATTAATATTGAATAACTTACATTTTATACATAGTATTGCTAGCTGATTTGTGTGTTTTTGCCACGCCAACGAAAGCAGAGCTAAAGGAGCCACACATAATTTCTGAATGATTCTGTTGAGAGAATGATTCAATCACATACTTTTACAGCTTTTTGATTCATAATCTTGACACTTGTTCTGACATTTACAGCTTTTAATAGTATGCACTGGGTATGTTAAATTCACATAATAGCCTATATATTTTAAAACTGACATTTACTAGATGCTGTTCATGTTTTAACTGACTTAAAATTAATCAAATTAAGCTTTGATATCATTTTACACATCAGTCCAATAAATAACTTACACTTACATAGTATATATATATATATATATATATATATATATACACACATAGTATTGCTAGCTACTTTGCAAAAACAGCGCTAAAGGAGCAACACATCGTTGTGGCGTTTAATTCCTGAAGAAGTCAGTTGAGAGAATGATTCAGTTATTCACTCACATAATGACAGTCAACCTTCAGAAAGATTGTTGTCACTGAAAAATCCCCACCACTAATGCACAGACTGATGACTAATGACAGTCTGTCAGGAACGCGAACAACACAGACAAGCAGAGTGATACAAACAGTGAAATACCCCCTAAGAAAAGTAACTTAGCAATGCTGTTAAAGTTCCGCTTCACCAATCTAATTCGAGGACCATCACTGACATGTCAGGGACTATATATTTCTAGCGAAATTATTAAATGAATGGATTGTAATAGCCATTTAAGTTAAAATTAATATTTTTTATGTAGAAGTCGTCATATAAAAGTAATAAGAAGCTTGAAGACCCTGCTGCTCGTAACTAACAACATCTTTTAGCCGTGAACTTTATTCAAAATACTTCATTTAGTATCATTAGCTGTAGATGATCTAAAGATGTGTTCATGTGCGTGCTTTATCAAAGTTAAAGTTAAATTAATAAGTGTGATATTTTGGAGCATAAAAATAAAGACCGAATAAATGGGTGTGATTTGCTTTTAAAAGTGTGAGTTTCGTGCCACAAATAGCATGCATGGTATAATGTGAGACAGTGCAAAATCGTACTTACTGTTTGAGTGTCACTGAAAAAAAAAAGCAAATTATATGAAGAGTTCATTTGCAAAAACAGACAACTCTGTTTTTAACAATTGTCAAAAATCATGTTTTTTCATTGTGCATTCCAATTAATCTCAAACTGCAGTTGGGTTATTTTGATTAGGCTAAAAAATAACTTTAAAAAATGCAGCAAACGAACACAATAAAACGATAAAAACATAACATAATTAAAAAAACATGATTTTTGAAAATTAAAAAAAATGTCAGTTATCCGTTTTTGCAAATAAACTCTTCATATATGAAACATATACATAATTTCTAACTCTGATGTACCAGTAGTTAAAATTAGCAATCATTTAGATAAAGGCATGCAATTTTTCAGAGCTTTGACTCAACTCCAAATATGGTCGGTAGAGGGCAGTAAAAATAAATAAATAAATAAAATCAACCCTTGCTTACAACATAAAAACCAAGCGACTGTGGCATTAAAACTCCTTATGGTCAACGTAAAATGAATGGTCAAAAAATATACAATATATTTACAAAATAACAAGAATACAACTGAAAAATTGACAGTTCTTACTTTATTGGCGTTGAAAGAACTATTTCAATCCAGAAAGTTGTATCCAGAGAGTGATAGTGCAATACATGAGATTTTGACAGCTTTGTATAAACTTTGAAACCTAAAACTAAAACGTGAATTACCTCTTTGAAACAAAATACGGTATCCTGAATTGACATGATGCACTATTCTCGCAGAACAGCCCATTCTGTTGGCAACATACAAAATAAGGGGAAAATCGTGAGATTGTATAAAATTGTACTTATTTTTTTGTTTAAGTAAACAATGCGTAGTTATTGCTATTTGATTACACATAATCATCTACAGAGCTGTGTAAAGTATAAAGTAAATTGTGATAATTGCTTTCATGAAATAGTAACCTGGTAGCTTTGAGAATGTATTTCTGTACACCATAAAACTCATCCCAGTGTATATGACGCCTCTTTAGATACATTTATTCATCATACTTGCACATGCCTTCCAGCACATTCTAGATTCCACCAACAAACAATCACAAGATTATTTATTTCAACAGAATATTAAATATCCCAGCTCAAACTCCTCTCATCATCCTCGTTCCCTCTGCTCCACATACTTCAACTTGTCATGGTCACTTTCACGATCGGCCACATTTGCTGGCCCTGTGATTCAGGGTCCCAAGTTTCTTCAACACATGGGGAGAAAAAAAGCTTAAAAAGCCTCTGTTCGGAGAGTCCGATCCACTGGCAACAGCCACTGCAATGCAGAGATTTCCTGCTTCTTTTTCTAGAGGTTGTGGGAATGAATCTTGGCAGCCGATTTTAAAAGTTCACCTAGAAAAAAAAAAGCGAGATTGTGGCGTTGCTTCAGTGGGAGCCCATGTTTCTGAGATGAGACTGTGCTCCAGCACAAGCAAGGGAAATAAAAGACACTTTTCCATTACAAACACAAAGAAATCAGTGCACACTAATACAGATACATGAATACGGACACATACATCTCGCATTAGTGTTTCATGTCAGTAGCCCAAAACCCTCTTACTTTAATTTAGATTACACTTGTTTAATCATAAGAATTAGTCAAAGACAAACACATCCCAATCCAAATATAGTGTTTAAACTTCATATTTCAATAGCCTTGCTTGTATAAAATGGGAGCCCAGAGAGAACTGGTTGAGTGTTATAGAAGGAAAGTCAAAAGGCTGACAACACATTTACACCTGCATCATTTAGACTCATTTCCCCCCTTATTGAAACCGTCTCAACACCACAGTTAGTCGGTCAGGGAGATTGTCCGTCTTGTTAAATGTCGATACTGTGAATCCCACACGTGTGGTGTTGTTAGTATGTGGGTTAGCAGATCTGCGATGGGCCGCTGCAGGCCGCTCAGAGCGAGACAGAGAGATTTGAGATGTCAGACCCGTGTGAGGAAGTGCAGGCTGAGGGAGGCCGGGATGTGTACGGTTTCCAGACTGAGCGCTGATGGAGTGTAAGGGAAGAGCACAGGGAAGGTGTATTTAGTGTCTACCAGCAGTTGGTTGTTTTCTATTCGATCTTGGAGACGATTCTGCGAAAGGAGAAATGAGAGTATTTATTGGACATGCTCATTGAGAAGCCATCAAACACTGCAGAAAATACTGATCTTTCAGTAACAAGACAATACTAACTTATTGCTTTCATGTGCATGTGAAAAAAAAAATTCTGTTGAATCATCTAATACACTTCTTGTTTGAAAAGCCCTTCTAAGAGAGATGTTAATGACTTAAGTTGCAAGGAAACCAAATCAAATGTATGTTAAAATGTGGGATCTCCACTTCAGATTTTGTAGTGTAAACAGAACTAACAAGCGTGCAGCTATCTATACAAAAATGTAAGAAATTTAAAATTAGTCAATTTATAATTAACCAAATAGTAGTTTAACAATAAAGACAAAACTGCACTTACATTTTTACATGAATATATAACTTAAAAAAAAAAAACGGGGAAAAAAATTGTTCAATAGCAAGATTTTATTTTAAAGAAATTAATATTTTTTTTATTCAGCAATGAATAAATGCATTAATCAAATTACAGTAAAGACATTTATTATGTTACAACATATTTCTATTTTAAATAAATGCTGTTCTGTCTATTCAATAAATGCTGAACTTTTTATTCAAAGAATCCTGAAAAGTTTCCATAAAAAATATTAAGCAGTACAACAGTTTTCAACGATAATAACAAGAATTGTTTCTTAAAAAGCAAATCAGCATATCAGAATCCTTTCTGAAGGATCATGTGACACTGAAGACTGGAGTATTGGCTTTGGCATCACCGAAATAAATTACATTTCAAAATATATTCAAACAGTTATTTTAAACTGTAATAATATTTCACAATTTTACCATTTTCACTGTATTTCTGTTCGAATTGGTGCAGCCTTGTACACTAATATGAACAGATCTCCTGGAAAAAACAAACCTTGCCAAACACAAACTTTTAAACAACGGTGTATGATATTAATCTATAATACATCTGTTACATAAAAGAAATTCCTTAATATTATATACACTGACTAAACTTTTTTAGGCAGGAGTGTGTTTACTAGCATATTTTTGTCGCGTTTTACTGATGTTGAAATTTTGGTACACCCAGCAAGTGTGTGTCCATAGTGTGCTTACCTGTATGTCTCTTATGAAAGACACAGCGACTCGTTCCTCAAACTCATTGAGTGGCGTGTACAAGTTGAGGATCTTCACAATCTGAAGTGAAGTAGAATAGCATGATTAAGTCAATGAAAAACTAAACAAAACAATAAATGAAGAAAAAATGAATGCTAAATGTGTACCTGCTGTAAGCTGAGGGCGGTACAGAGCGAGCAAATGGCCTCTGCATCTTGGGAGGTCTTCTTCTTCACCTGCAGCAGCTGGGCGGCCTGGATAACAGGTTCCATGGTGGCTACGGCTCCACTCTGGTGCAGATTCTTTCCTCTCAGCCATTCCTCCAACTGACTGATGTTGTACCTGAAATGACACCAATGAGATGGATGTTACGTTCATCTGAAGTCCTGAAGATTTAACAAGGCCACGGATTTGCCTGAGAGCATCAAACGTGTACCTGAGCTGCACGCCGGTACTCCAAGAGCAGACATCCTTGCGCAGCAGCAGGTTGTTGAGGGTCACTGCATTGATGGAATAGAAGAGCTGGCGAACCACCTGCTGGCTGATCTCAGGGTCCAGGCCGTGGTCCGCCATGACGGTGTAAAACTGTCCCAGCTGCCTGATCAAGGCCTGTAGCGTGTAGCCCGCTGGACCTCCGCTCTCACAGTCCAAACTAGAGGAGCGGTTCCTGTAGCCCATGGGCTTCACTCCGGCCAGGCTGGGGATGCTCTCGCTCTCAAGCATGGCAGAAACTGACAAAACATTATGAACTATTAGAATGTGCAAACAACTCAATTTTTAGTGCTTATAGTGGTCTGGTGTCTCTCTGTACCCACCAATCATGGGTTGCATGATGCCTTCTGCTACTCTGACGAGCTGCTGATAGACCTGGATGGAGAGGTCACTCAGAACCTGCCGATACTCAGCCAGGTCAAAGTTCTTCAGGCAGTGCTCGTTCTGCTTGACAGTGTTCTGTGTCATGAACGCCTATGACAGGAAGCAACAGCCAAATCATACCAGTGATCTAGACGGGGTCACCTGAGGCTTAAAACCACACTTTTCAAGCATTATCTGTACTTAATGGCTGGTTAAATATGTTAAAGTGTGGTACATGGAACTGGCTCTTATACTTGCAGCTGAAATCATCACTGGACAAAATAAAAATCTCACCTCATCCCCGCTGTACTGCTTCAGACAGTGCAGAAGTCGACTGGCATTTGCCAGCCAGAAGGAGGTCATCTCAAAGTCATCGTTGTTTCTCTGGAGAGAAGATAAAAAAAAGAGGGATGATGAAATCATTATGGGTTTATACATTAATGTTTTCAAGTTTGTGGTCAGCAGGATTTAAGTTTTTTTTAAAAGTCTCTTGTTCAGCTAGGCTGGATTTATTTGATCATAAATACAATAAAACAAAGTAATATTTTGAAATATTATTATAATTTAAAACATTGTTTTTTGTTTTTTTTTATATATAATCAAAAAAAAATTAATTCATCTGACGGCAAAGCTGAATTTTCAGCATCATTACTCCAGTCTTCAGTGTCACATGACCCTTCAGAAATCATTCTAATATGTGACCCTGGACCACAAAACCAGTCATAAGGGTCAATTTTTCGAAATTGAGATTTATACATCATCTGAAAGCTGAATGAATTCCATTGATGTATGGTTGGTTAGGATAGGATAATATTTGGCCGAGATACAACTATTTGAAAATCTGGAATCTGAGGGTGCAAAAAAATCAAAATACTGAGAAAATCGCCTTTAAAGTTGTCCAAATAAAGTTCTTAGCAATACATATTACTAATCAAAAATGAAGTTTTGGGTGCTCAAGAAAAATTTCTTTTTTATTATCAGTGTTTAAAAACGGTTGTGCTGCTTAATATTTTGGTGAAAACTGTGAAATAGATTTTTCAGGATTATTTGATGAATAGAATGTCAAAAGCATTTATGCTAAACAGCATTTTTTTTTAACATTATAAATGTCTTTACTTTTAAACTCCGCATTTATGTTAAACAGATCATTTCTTTAACATTATAATTGCCTTTATTGAAACTTTTGATCAATTTAATGCATCCTTGCTGAAGTATTCATTTCTTTAAAAACAAACAAACTTTCGAATAGTAGTGTAGCTGGTTTGAATTCTGGGAGTGTGTCGATGTGATTACATACAGTATACATACCTTCAGGACCTTTTTGATGGCATTGATGGTTGTGGTAAGGAGTGAATGAACTTTTTGGTCGTCGTTGATGTAGTCGGCATGACGGATACACATGAAGAGGATGTAAGCAGGGAGGCAGGGGACTGTGGCCGACACCGCATTGGGCTTCATCTCTAAAGACAAGACCTGTGCATTTAACATAGCTACAGGACCTCCACATTAAAACATGCCTGCATGTAACTACACATACCTGTAATTAAAGTCTTGACCAGCAAGACCTCATCTTCTTTGTAGTACTCCAGCATGCCTTCAAAGTCCTTTTCTTTCCTCTGTACGGTGACCTGACGAGTCAGCTCTGGTCTGCTCTTTGTGGCCTGAGACACTGTACGAAGAATAACAGCACATCAGCAAATGGCAATAAGTACAAGACAACGGTAAACACACAGATGAAAGACAGATGTTTAACCTTCCAGCTCTTGCACTTTCTTCATATAGATCCTCAACTGCTTCTTCAACTTCTTCTCATTCTTCTCCAACTTCTCAACAAGTTCCTTCAGATCCTGGAGAACAATAATCACCATCATCTTGAGTGAGAATGTCAATATTGTGTGTTGGATATGAACCATTGGCTAAGTCTGAGGGCTCACTGAAAAACAATTGTGTTGTTTCCCAGTCAAAATAAGCAAATATTACTTACACAAGATGATTTTACTATGTTTTAGCAAAATTGATTGTGCAAAATCAAATTTTTTTTTTTAGATCGTCTTGTTTCATTTTTCTTATCGCAATGAAAAACTGTTTATTTGTTTTATTTAAATCTAACACAATTCAGAGATTCATGCTTAAAGCAACACAAACAATTACCCAATAAGTTAAGAAAAAATATGCTTCATTCAAAATCTACAATTGATCTTGTTTTCAGTGTTCATTTCGTTGATGAAAAATATTTGTATATTCATAATTTTCGTAAAAAAATTTTCACAGACAAAAACGAGACGACAAAATAGAAACTCTTTTTGAATGACAAAAACAATGACGAAAATCTACTGACATTTTCGTCAAGGTATAAAAACAAGATGAAAATGTTAGGGAGGTATGACTGGACAGAGATGTAACTCTCTGATCATACGCTTGCATACACTTGCGGCACAGCTGATAAAACGTAAAAAAATTTCAGTGTCTGGGAATAAGAGAAGAGCAGACATATGGATAAATTTGAAAAGCGTGATGACGCGAAAGAGCACTGAATTCAGTCCGGTTTTCTGAGCGCACACAGCCGAAACCCGCACACAGAAAAGTGCCTCTCAAACAGCACATGACTACTGAATTCGACTACTGACTACTAAATTCGACTACTGACTACTTAACGGAGAAATACACACAAAGTCTCTTTTGACAAGTATTTACGTAAACACACCCAGTTACATCTCAAGTGAATGTAAACTGTTGGGAGAATAATCGCCAGTATATTGAATCTGTGCAATCAGTTTAAAGGGGCAGCAGCCTTAATTTAGTTATTGTCTGTCTTTTTGTTAATGTATCAACAAAAGTGAGGAAATCACTCATTGCTCTTGACTGAATCACTTTAGTAGCTCTAATAAGGAACAATCTAAATTTAATTTATATAAATAAAAATGTCTGCTTGAAAGAATGAAGGATGTTGCATGCAAGTTGTTATAAAGAATGCATATTATAGGCCCTATAATCACTGGTATTTTATTGAAAAGAAGACCATCTTTTCATCCGTTCTTTTTTCTTTATGAAAAGTTTTTTTTGTTGTTGTCATGTTATGTGTCAGTTTAATCTTTGTCTATATTGCATGTTCAAATCTTAATATCATTTATATTACCAGGTTAATAGAAAATTTACCATTTTAGAAAAACACTTAATAAAGGCATTACACTAAATAAACCCATTAGATTTTAAAGTCTCGTGATATTTAGTCGACTAAAACTAGACTAAGAATAAAACAATTCAAATGACTAAAATATGACTAAAACTAAATGGTATTTTAGTCCAAAGACTATGACTAAAACTAAATCAAAATTTGCTGTCAAAATTAACACTGCTTGTTTTAGGTATATCTAAGCATTTAAAAAATAAAAAAAATAAAAATAAAAGGAAGACAATAATACTGATTACATAAATTCTATCTGAGATAAGGTCTCACCAGGTTTTCGTTAGTGAGGCGTGTGATCTCCTGTTGCACGCTGAACTCCACCAGAGCATCAGGAGAAAGTGTGGAGAAGTGGTCCAGCATTTCCTGTTTCTTCTCCAGACTGTCCTTCAGCAGTTCGATTTGCGTGTGGAGAGCCTCTAACTCATCCTTGTGCTGTCGAGACTGTGTCTGCAGCTGGGCCTCCAGCAGCCTGAACACAAGCATGCCATAATATGGAATAAGTGGGTGTAAACTGTGTATACACTTTGGTTAGCCCTCAACACACTTCTCAAAAGTGACAAAACTCAATATATGCCCAATGGTTCTTTACTGATTGAAAAACACTGACAGAAACAGAAGCCTCGAAATCCAGTTAAACCTGGAGTGAAATCCAAGAAATGTAAAGCACAACCTGGCAACTTGCTTTAGACCCTGGTAGGCCAGGCCAAGTTCCCCATCTTCATTCAAATAACCCCAGTCTTGAGCTTTACTGGCATCCGAGTAACAGAGAGCCAAAGAGACAGAGGAGCGGCAGCAGACAGACAGGAGAGAAAGCAAAAGAGAAGAATGACAAGATGGCAGGGCCAGTTAGTGTAGCAAAGCAAGGTATGGCAGGTTAGATTAGTCTGTGAAGACATCAGATGTGAGGGCACATCTGAATTACCCATCTCCATTTCACCCGTATTATCTTCAAGTAAAGAGGTCATGTAGCTGCTACAACTTTGGTTATTTCTTGAGGATATAATGTTTTTTTTTTTTAGGTTAGCTGCCTGGACAAGCAATGTCTGCAAGAAGATGTGGCACTCACAGGAAATGAGAAATAGAGAAAGGAGGAAAAACGCATGCATGAGAAATCAGATGGTGTTTAAAGTGCCAAGTCCTGAGACCACAGAGTACGAAAACGTATTCTTTCACAGGTAATGAGTATGTCATCTAACATCTGTCACTCTCCGTTTCAAAAGACCACTTTAAAAATGTGACAGAGAGAAAGTGTCATGAATTCAGAGCAGCCTGGATGGATATTGGACAGAATGAAAGTTCAGATTTTAACAGTGCACTGGCCAGAGGTAAAAAGATAAAAAGCCAGAGATGAAAATTTACATAGACTGTACTGTGGCACCTTTTTATTTATTGCACTATTAGAGTCCAAAATGAACACTCAGCGAGTGCCAAATGAGGGCAAAAAGTGTTTTTTGTGAGTTTGTAAAAAAGGTACTTGCCAGTTGGTCAGTAACTTTATATGGAATTGCAATTTAATACTTTGTTTACATTAAATGAGAATGATAGTCTGATCTACTGTTAAAAAATTTGGAGTCAGTAATTTAAAATATAAATACGTTTTAGCATTATAAAAGTCTTTACGGTCACTTTCAATTCAATTCAATGCATTCTTGCTGAATATAAGTATTAATAATAATAAAAAATAAAAAAAAATTTAATGACCCTGAACTGTTGTGACGCAAGTTGAATCAGTCATTTACTTTTTAGTTCAAATTTACCTTTAAGAAGCAGCAATTTTCTAAAACTCCATGGCTGCATCTGAAAGCTGCAAAACTCTTCATCTAGTTGGTTTTAGAAGTATCATTTTGTTGCCTATAATATCCTAAAATCCTGTGTGTGGTTAAAAATAAAAATGGTGTCCGTTTTTTCCAATTTATAACTCAATTTGCACCAAGAAAAAAAAAAGGTGTTATTTTAATTGGTTATCTCGAAAGCTCACCTTTGTTTTAGAGCAGTAGACAGAATGCTGTAGTGCAACAGAATATAATAATATGAAACATGTCAGTTTCAATACAACTAGTATGAATGCAAAATAATGTTTCATGGCAAAAAAAATTTATGGCCACTAAATTGTCTCCAACTTGCCATGAGCCAGTGGTGGTCTATAAATTTGACAGCAATATTGCAGATAACTTTTCAAATGTTAGCTTTGAGACATTTGTGAGTGCTTGTTTGAGGCAGCACTATGCTAATTCATGAGAAGTGATTGGCTCTCCAGTAATGTGGGTCAGAAAACGGAGGTATACTGCTGTAAATGAAAGCAGACGGAGCATGAAGAGCTGAATCAGAGAGCTGCTCTGGACTCAGATGAACTGTCAATACCACTGGATTCAATCTTCATTAAAATAGACGAATGAGTATGTGGAGGAAAGCTGATGTCACTTTAAAAGCCTTTCATTAGGTAGATTGGACTGCCTTACTTCTTTAAATCAGGCGCATCACCAGTGTCCTCTGAGTCCAAGGGCTTCTTGATGTTGGTCCATTCTGATACATCATTGGAATCCTGTTTGAATTAAACAAATATATCAAAAGGAAACAATGAATGTATGTTTATAGATATTTTGTGCACTGAAGCATTCTTGCAGAGAGAAAATAATTTTTTCCAAGTGTTTTTTGTCTTATGGACTCTCCATTTCAGCTACTCACAAAATTAAATATAACGGTGAGAACGAGAAAAATAACTTTCTTTCCGAGCATAATCAATGCTGACAATGATTGGCTCTCCTCAGCAGATTCAGAAAGGCAGGTGGATATAAAGCCATTTTCACTAGCAGTACAGCTTCTGTAAAGCTCAGACACACCATTACTATTACACTGAACTTTCCCTTAACTTAAATAACTCTGAGCTCCACCAAAACCCATTATATCCCATCTTATCCAATGTAATGTCTCCATGCCTGATCGCTTTTATAGAAGCTAAAGAAGTTTTCCATTCAAGGTACCCTGAAGCCTGATGGGATGCTAATGGATTAGAAAGTCTGATATGATAATGATATAATACAATAGATTCATTTGGTAAGACAACAGCTGTAAAAAAAAAAGCCTACAAAGGTCAAATTTATAAAATGAGGGGTGGTGATGTTTTAGACTCACAATGTGGTTTATGTTCTCTGACTGCCTTGTGGAGTTCACGATTTGGGTCTTAAGCATAAGGACCTCCTCCTTGCGCACATCCAGCTCCTCATTGGCCGCTTTGAGCTGATTCAGCAGCAGGTTGTAGCCCTCTTGAAGCTCATTGGATGAGTTGTTATCGGAGGCCCTGTCGGCCACCGCTTTCCTCAACTCGTTCAGGTCATTCTTCAACTTCTTGTTCTCAGTCTCGAGCTCTTGCCGCTGTAAACAGAACAAATTTTATGAGCACAGTCTGAAAAAGGGTAAATAGCCTGCATTTTGTACCACTTAAAGGATTTATTTTTAGTAAAAACTATCAAAAGTGACCGGAGGCAAGAAGTTGTAAATAAGCCTGAACGAATGTGTGTTTTGTGTGAGAGAAAGAATCTTTGAAACAGAAAGAGAGGGACTCACAAAAAATACAAAAATCAAGCAATGCTGACTGCAGTAATTTTATCCAAGTGAATCTAACGCCCGCAGCTAAAGCTTTGATCAGACACACAGAGTGTTTGAGAGCTGCAGAACAAGAACCATCAGCAATTATTATATAAGCTCACCGTGCAATGCTGGGGTGCTTTAAGAAAACAAACAAATCAGTTATGTAATTCTACTGCCTTGAGCTCCACATTCAGCTGCACAGCTTCCAGATCAACTTTTGGCTCTGGTGTCTTCATTCTTGTACTTCGCTCTCTGGTCAGAGTCAAACCTTTTAAAGCTGTTAAACCAAGCCTGCTGTTGGGGTTTCAACACACCCTCGTGCTCAGATAAATGACTGGTTGAACTGAAAACTGATTGCTGATATTAAAGTGTTAAGGGCTTGTGAGGTGTCCGATGAAGATCACAATCACATGATAGTAAAAATTAGCTCTGACAAAAAAGCTTTAGGACACAAAGGAATAAATTTGATTTCGTATTAGCCACCTGCCTGTGTGCAGCTTCAAGACTAGTCCAAGAGTGTTGTACATGTATGAGTGCTGAGAGCAAGAGTGTTGTGCATATATGTATAATTTATAATGTATTATTATATTTAGATTTTTTTTCAATTAAAAAGAATAATAGATATAAAATCTAATATTTTATATATTAGATTATAATATTTTATAATAGTTTATTTTCCATCAAAATTTTTATATATCATTTTTGATTTGGGGGGCCGCCCCCCTAAAATAATGGCAGGGGAAACACTGCATATATACATATATATAGAGAGAGAGAGAGAGAGAGAGAGAGAGAGCAAAAAAGTAAAATTTATATAAAAATGTATAGTCATGAATGTAATTTGAAAGAATAAATAATTATATTTGCATTTATGCATTTCTTAATACTATTCACATACATTAATTTTTTTTAACTTGCTTTTGATTTGATGATGTTTGCAATCACTATTTTATCTCACGTTATTTTGCTGTATCATTTTTACAGGAAATAAGAGAGTGCGAAAATTCAGAGGTAAGAACTTGTATCAAAATCTTTAAGGTCAAAAGACTATGTTGAGAAACAGAAATGTTTAATTGTTTTTGCTTTATATAGTAATTGCTTATTGCTTTTATTATTTCTAGCCAGACAAAATAAAACAGAAGTTTGAAAAAATAAATGTGATCGCTTTCCTGCCTCTGCGTGTTTTGACTGACTTCTCGATATCAGATCAAGAGATCTATTAAGAAATCAACTGGATCTTAAAGACAATGCATCCTATTAAACATTCTGTCTATTGCACACAGCTGTGTTTTCATTTGTCAAATTCAATGTCTATACCAAAGGCACTTTTCAAAGTTTGTCTGAAAGTTAAAGTGTTTAATTAACAAAATGAAGAATTTGAGAGTTTATGCAAATAGATGAACAAAAATAAAAGCAAAACATCATCCATGTGCCTTCCTGCCATAGTTCAACTCTCTAAAAATGCCCTGGTCTTAAATTTCTGCATCGTTCCACTCACCCACACTTTAACAGGCAGAGCGACCAGCAAGCAGCAGCAGAGCGGCCCCAGTGCAGAACAAATCAATAAGCACCAAGACAGACATTTGACTGGAGGCAGAGTGGCATGACCATTACACTGAGCTGGACTGACTCTTACCTTCAGACTGTTGTAGGCCAGGTCTGCGTTTATATCGTCTTCTGACGTGGAGATCATGGGCTCATTTCCCTATAAGATAAAAGAATGAACGAAAAAAAAATTGTAAACACAAGCTGACTGATAAAGCAGCGGACCATGCTGTTGCAAGTCCAGATGAGGGAACATCAGAAAAGATAACTGCTGTTTATGACCGCCTGGCTGTGTTGTAACCTACGGCCAAAAAGTGGGAAATGTTTAGCAGCCACTCAGGTTAAGTTCTGATGTTAAAACTGTCATGAGAACATAAAGAGAAGAGTATCAACAATCAGCAAATCTCGATTATTTAAGATTATTTTTATTAACGCATACATTCACTACCTCAAAAACCCTATCAAATGATAAAACAGTCAGTTATCTTTCCTTTGTTGACATATTTCCAGTCAAAGCCAACAAAAGTAAAAAATAAAATTATAAAATAAAAAACAAAATAACAATTACTCTCTTTATATATTTTTCTATTTTAAAAGTTTTTGTATTTAAAAAAAAAAGTTATATTTTGTTTAAAACGGTTCTGTATTTTACATTTTTTGTATTGTTTTGTGGCAACTGTGAGAAGAGTATGAAAGCAGAAAAGACATGACAAATAAACATGCCTTGCGTGTGCTCAGTTCCTCTACTTTCTCTAGATTGGTCTGCAGCCTCTTTCTTTCCTGCTCCAGCTCTCGCACACGCTTCTGTAACTTCATGAATACACTGAGGTCCATGGCAGCCTTCTCTATGCCCATCTCCTGCAGGAAGACAAACCAAATTGATGCTCATCCTGAAATGTCTTTATACCCTTCTCAAAGTCTGCTGGTGTATATTAGCAGATTCAATGAAATTGCTTTACCTCCACCTGCTGGATGGTGTCATCAGTGTCTCCCACCTCTGACATACTGATGGAGGGGTAGTTGGAGTCCGAGCCCAGACTGCTCTGGTTAGAGGGGTTCCTCCGGTGGCCGGGATGGAACTAGAACCATAAAGATGTTACAGACAACAGTAAAAAGCAAATTCCAGAAGTTCAGACTCACTGTCAAAGCATTACCTTCATGGAGGACATGTCCTCCTGCAGATTTTCGTATCTCTGCTCCAGTCTGGAATATTCTTTCACCAGATTCTGATATCGTTGTCTCTCCTCATCCAGTTCAACCTGCAGACGGATCTCTTTCTGAGACACATCGCCTGCCTGACCTGAGAGACAAAACAAAGGCATTCACTCACAGGAATAAAGCAATGAGCAAGACAACACGCAGCTCCCATTCACCTGTATCAACTTTCACAAGCTGAATATTTCTGTATCACGTGTGTGAAAAACGTATCTTTCTCATAAATTAGGATTTTTTTTATTCAGGGTATAAAAAACTGAAACCTCTTTTGATCTATTTTAGTTGTGAGATCCCAGTTTATTTTACATCCACACTACAGGTTTTGTGTTACTGTGTCCAATTGAATATTAGCCAATGTAATAGTGATGATGATAACACTTTTATCAATCTTTTATTATTCTTCGGCTTGATTGACATTTTGTCAATCAATAAAAGATCTTTATTACTCTGATGGAAGACCTTTGAGCTTCTATGTGTAGGTTACAAAATGTTCTTGATTCTGTAATCCCAATAGAAATAAAATAAGCACATCCTCTACATTCAAAATGCATATTATAATAAAAACATCACCACTAACTTAAAGCAAACTCTTCTCAACTGTACTCAAAGTTGTATGTACAGTGTGAAAGCCTATAATCACATCCTTTCTGAAAGAGCTATCGGACGTATGGCCTGATAGTAGTTTGATAAAGCAGCCATCCATAATTAGGAGATAATTATCATACCAAGATAATGGTATAATAAACCTGTGACATTGATTCCTTTGACCCTTTTATTTGAAGCAATGACTTGAGGAACAAGTGAAGCTCCATAAAGACATACTAGAAATATGATAAATAAGATTTTTTTAAATGTTCCTTGTTTCTTTTTGTTTTAACTGTTATAGAAATGACAAAACAAAAGGGTATTTCATATGTTAAAACTGTTGGTTATTGAGAATTTTATCTGATTTATCAATGCCACATGAAAGCTTGATTGTGCCTCCAGCTTTAACCATACTATTCACATGAATTGCACAAGACTTTTCTTTAAAGGGATAGTTCACCCAAAAACGAAAATCCTGCCACCATTTACTCACCCTCATGTTGTTCCAAACCTGACTTTCTTTCTTCTGTGGAACATGAAAGAAGGTATTCTGAAGAACTGCTTTTTTTCCATACAATACAAAATGAATGGGGCCCAAAACAACACTGACTGGACTCCATAGACTTACACTGTATGGACAAAAAGTATTTTTTTTTGTGTGTGTGTGTGTTCAGCAAATTAAAAGGAAGTAATTTGGAATGATGTGAGGGTGAGCAAATGACAGTCACCATTATCATTAGTGAAATTAGTGACTCTTTAGATTGGCCAAAATAAAGACCAGAAATAAAACTTCTGAGAGAAAAATTAGTTTCCTACTAAAGACACTGTTAACAAAAACTGATCAAAGTCGCCAAAACAATCACTGCATTCATAACAGTCCTTTAAATAGTGTTTTGAACAACTTAAACAGCCTCGACAGCAGAACAGCACTGAGGAAAATAAGTGCGGGACAAACTCGTTAAAGCGACATTTAGCAAACAGAAAGCGTATTGAGACCAAACCTCGGGTTTCAAATAGCATTCTCGCATGTGAACCGGCTTGATACAACGGTCAGCTTTTAGTTGTGCAGGTAAAGCAGCAGTGTCACATTCCTCTACTGAAATCCAATGCAGTTCCTGTCTCTCTCGTCCCACTTCTGCACACAGACTCTCTTGTGCGTCAAACAAAACCAGCCCAGCCCTCCAGGCAAGCCACACATCCTTTCGCTCCTCATACTCCTTCCTCCAGATGCTCTGAGTGTGCGTGTGACTCTGAAGCATGAAACTCACCCTGACTGGAGGTCTGGATTCTGCGGTTCATCTCTTCTTTCTCCTTCTTCAAGAGCTTGTTCTCTTTCTCCAGCTCCTCCACCCTCTGCAAAAGGAAGGGAAAGTCACACCACCCTTTCATCTCAGACCATCAGATAAACAAGCAAGTTTAACTGTAAGCAAGCCAGTTCAGATTATATACAGTGGGGTCCACAAGTTTGATATTTTATTTTTTTTGCATTTCTCTAATTTAATGTTAAAAATCTTTACACAAATATAAATTAGATTATCAGCATACCAATTTTGAGTGAAAAGCTGAATTAAAATAAAATTAATAATCATTTCAAACCGTCTTATTATTTGATATGTACCTTTTTGTGAATATATATACCGTACTGTTTAAAAGTTTGGGGTCAGTAAGATTATTTTCAAAGAAATTAATACTTAAGTCATTAAGAATGCATCAAATGGCATCTAAATGTATCAAGGTTTTCAATAAAATATTAAGCAGCACAACTCTTTTCAACACTGATAATAATAAGATGTTTCTTGAGTATCGAATCAGCATATTAGAATGATTTCTGAAGGATCGTGTGACACTGAAGACTGCAGTAATGGCTACTAAAAATTCAGCTTTGCCAACAAAGAAATAAATGACATTTTAAAAACATTCAAAAAAAAAAATAAAAAGTTATTTTTAATTGTAATTATATTACTGTTTATTGTATTTTTGATCAAATAAATACAGCCTTAGTAAGCATGAGACTTTCAAAAACATTAAAAATGTTACGATCCCAAACTTTTGAAAGGTATATACACATACATACACACACACACACACACACACGTTACTATAAAAAAACAAGAAAAAAGCATAAACTTAAAAACTATTTGAGTGCATCACTATAGCACTGATATTAAGACACTACTATAATTTAAATTGATCAATTTTACTCTTACCATCAAAACATGAGGGAGATGGTCACATTAAAGGCATACTAGCTGATTATTCCATTTCAAAAGACCTTTTGTGAGCTGGTAAAAACCTCTTAAGCAATTTCCATGCATTATTAACTTTGCTTGTGCATGACAGACATTAGTTACGTAACAGCTGCCCTTTTAGAGTGTCATTTTTTTCCTGTGGAAACTGAAAACTAAATGCATTGACCTGTTTTTCTATTTACCCTCAGACATTTCAAATGATATAGAAATATGAAACAATTCTTGAGACAAAGAACATCAACAAACATCAACTAGTTATCTGAGCATCCTTTCTCACCTGTTCGAGTCCTTGTTTCTCGCTGCTGAACTCCTCCTCTATCTGCTTCCTCTGGGCGTGGGCTTCCTGGAGCTCCGCCCTCAACTTCTCAAGCTCTTCCTGCAGTGATGTCACCTGAGTGCCAGCAGTCTGCCGACTACGAAGTGTCTCCACTTCTTTCTGGAGCTTGGTGACCTCTGATCCCAGAGTAGTGTTAGTAACAACCAGCTGCTCATTCTGAGTTTTATACTCTTTTGACTGTAAAGAAAGAAGGTAACTAGTCAACACCATGTCACTTCGTTTTGGTGACTCTTTAATCATTCATGCATCCTATTATGCTCCTGTACCTGGTTATCCATCTTCTTCTGGAGCTGCACGATCTTGTTCTCCATTCCGACATTGAGGTTTTTAAAGTGTTCGGCCGAACGGGCTGCTATCTTGAGCTGTTTGAGTTGGCGCTTGGCACGTACACGGCGGTAGAAACACTGGATGACAATGGCAGCATATCTGGCACGGAGATACTTCTTTCTCACAAGCCAACCACGGACGGTCTTCTGAATGATCATGGCTTTGTGATGGAGCAGGAACTGAAAAGACAGAAAATGCAGCTTAAAACTGTGCTTTAAAGAAACATGAAGAGTGTGAAACAAAAGATAAAGTGCTGTAGAGTACCTCCTGATATAACCTGCGTATGAACATGCCCCGGGCGAACGCTTGAATGGTGATCACAGCCCGACGGGTCCTCAGATACTCCCGTCGAACTCGTACCATCCGGTACTGCTTTTGACAAATAAGTGCTGCTCGGGTCAGGCGAAGCATCTCTGCAAATCTGAGAGAGAATGAGAGAACAAGAGCTGTAAGTAAAGCTAAAAACATGCCAAGCTGAATATTTCTGTATTCTGTATTTCTGTGAAGTTCAATCTAAGAGCCGTCTATTCAAACATTCACCTGCGTGCCAAGTAACCCCGGCCGTATCTCTGCAGAGTGATAGCAGACTTGCGGATCTTGCGGTACCGAATTCTCTGGAGCCATCCTCGCACGGTCTTCTGGATATTAATGCAGGCGAAGCGGAACTTATCAGCTCGGAGCTTCTCCAGATAGGCCACCTGACCTGCCCTGAAGAAAATCTTCGTCTTTCCAAACTGGAACTTATCTGGGTCCTGAAGGAGAAATTAAGATAAGAGGCACAATTAACAAGTTTATTCATGATAAATATCTTTGAAAAAACATTAAAAATATTTTTTTATGTTGGAGAAGGCAAATATGTAACCCCTGGGCATTGCTCATGTGTCCAAAATGCTATTTTGAACAAGCAGTAAGTGTAAAACTGGCAAGTTGTTAATAAAACTGCATTTATTGAGATAAATATACTACCATTGAAAAGTCTGAGGTCAGTAAGATTTTTTTTAGTTTTTGTGTCTCTTATGCTCATCAAGTCTACATTTATTTGGTCAAAAATACAGTAAAACAGTAATATTATGAAATATTATGACAATTTAAAATAACTTTTAATTTTAATATGTAACTTTAATTTTAAATGCAAAATTTAATCTTTTAATTTATTTCTGTGATGGCAAAGTGGGCTGAATATCCAGCAGCCATTACTCCAGTATTCAGTGTCACATGATCCTTAAGAAATCATTCTAATATGCTGATTTGGTGCTCAAGAAACATTTCTGATTATTATCAATGTTAAAAAAAAAGGGGTCATATGATGCGATTTCAATTTTTCCTTTCTCTTTGGAGTGTTACAAGCTCTTGGTGCATAAAGAAGATCTGTAAAGTTACAAAGACTAAAGTCTCAAATCCAAAGAGATATTCTTTATCAAAGTTAAGACTCTGCCACGCCCCCCTAAAACGGCTCGTTCTAACACGCCCCCACATATCTAGGTCACTATGTGGGAAGATTTGCATAACGCCGCCCAAATGTTCACTCAAAGAAAGAAGGCGTAACTTTTATTCTCGCTGTAGTATTGTTGCCGCCGCCGCCATGTCGTGAAGGCGCTGCGTTTCATTGTGAAAGCGAAACTACTTTGGTTGGCCATCCAAAAGAGGACGATATCCGCTTCGTCATGCCTGGAGCTGATCCGTGCTGGTCGCTGAGGGAATACATCAACTTTCAGACCGATTAGTTTTGTAAAAATCGACGCGTTTCAGAAAGGCGGGGCATAGAGGGGAAACAATAATGTACAGTATGTGGAAAATAATGTGTTTTTTGAACCTTAAACCGCATAAACACATTTCATTACACCAAATACACAAAATAATGTTCTTTTTAGCAGCATCATATGACCCCTTTAACATTTTTGGTAACCATGATATACTTTTTTCAGGATTTTTTGACGGATAGAACAGCATTTATTTGAAATATACATATACATATACAGTATATATATATTAGTGCTGTTAATTGATTTAAAAAATTACTAATTAATCACACATTTTTTCTGAAATTAATCCCACCTAACATTAAAGTTTAAAAAAAAAAATTCTTCCACATTGCAGTAATTTCACATTCAACCTTCAAATTACTGTAGAAACAACATAAAGACAGTATATTTTTAATATTTGTATAATGGCATCTTTTTTATGACTGAAGGCCAGTGTCACTCTTGATGTCTCTATGAAATAATTTTTCCCCCTAATATTTAACCATTGATTAGCCATTCAACATTACAAAGCTATCAATTTTAACATTTATTAGACTACTTAAAATAACTTCTAATTTAAGTGAACTTACTGTAAAACAATCTTCACATAAACCCATTATAATAAATGTCATATTTACCTGTGCCCTTCAGCAAGTAGGAAATATACATAAATTGATCAAACACTAAATTCTAAATTAAATACAGATGAATCCTTAAAGCTACAAAAGTTATTGATTTCCTGTTTTACTTTTGATCTTTGATTACCAGACATCACAGCAGCTGGATATTACGTTTTTTTGGTCTGCTGTCACTTTAAGAGCTGTCGCTGCTGAGCGTGATCTGATACGCATCTCTCTTTACCTTTTCTGACCCACTTCAGTTCTTAAAGTCTCTATTGAGTTGAATCGAGTGTGAAAGGTGAGGGAGACAGTGCTGGGATGCTCCAGGACAGTTTGGAAGCATTTCAGATACATGTTCTTAAATGTGACTCATATAACAAATACATACATGCACAGTTTTAAGGCAGCTTTAATTGCCTTTTTGGTAACTTCATGACTTAACTGACGACATAACTACGACATTGCATGCATATTGTTTCATTCGCACTTTGATATGAAATGATGAGCGCACCGACGCCTTTGTGCGTGCAACTGAAAAGCATTCTGCGAGCACAGCACCATTTCCTTGTTTGACTCGCGCCTGACCCTGAAGTGAAGTTGGAGCACACGTCTGAAAAGTTTCCTGTTTGATGTGGTCATAAAGACGTTCTGCGTTTAAATAGACGATGGTTCTTGTCACGAAAAAAGAGACAGAAACAGCAGTTGTGAGTGGGGTGGCCAACCGTAGCCCCGCCCCTGCGTTAACGGCGTTAAATATTTTTAAGGCGTTAAACTGAAAAAATTAATCGCTTGCGTTAATGCGCTAATTTTGACAGCACTAATATATATATATATA
>NW_015645543.1:2062614-2100638 GCF_001515625.1 Sinocyclocheilus rhinocerous
CAAGGCAGCTTTAATTGCCTTTTTGGTAACTTCATGACTTAACTGACGACATAACTACGACATTGCATGCATATTGTTTCATTCGCACTTTGATATGAAATGATGAGCGCACCGACGCCTTTGTGCGTGCAACTGAAAAGCATTCTGCGAGCACAGCACCATTTCCTTGTTTGACTCGCGCCTGACCCTGAAGTGAAGTTGGAGCACACGTCTGAAAAGTTTCCTGTTTGATGTGGTCATAAAGACGTTCTGCGTTTAAATAGACGATGGTTCTTGTCACGAAAAAAGAGACAGAAACAGCAGTTGTGAGTGGGGTGGCCAACCGTAGCCCTGCCCCTGCGTTAACGGCGTTAAATATTTTTAACGCGTTAAACTGAAAAAAATTAATCGCCCGCTAATTTTGACAGCACTAATATATATTTAATGCATCCTAATACATATTCATTTCTTAAAATAAAAAAAACACTTACAGACCCCAAACTTTCAATCAGAGTATATGTTAGAAATGTTTACAAAATATTTAAATTTCTAGGATAGGAATATGTTTTGAGCTTATCAATTTTCTTAAACAGTAACATGGTAATAGATGGCACACGGATAGTTTTAGATGGCAATAGCATGGTAATAAATAAAAGTACAAGGTACTTCAAAACTGCTGTGGTAAATGTCCAGACAAACATTGTATAACCACGATACCAGGATGAGAGTGAGCACTATGCATACAACTTACATTTGAGTCATTTCTAGCCATGGTAGTCTTACCTTTATCAAGGTCTCCAGCAGGTTCTTACAGACCTGCTTCTTATCCCCAATGGTCATGTCCTTCTTTGTCATGAGCACCCGATATCTGCTGAAGAAATCTGGATAGGTCCACCTAAGAAATGACATCAGATGTGATGAGGAAAAAACATTTTAAATAAACTCGTATTTGTGATTTGATTTCCATAGTTATATAATTTCTAATGATTAGTAAGAGTACACGAGGTCATGCATGTGTATACGAACTACTTGTTTGAAAAGCATAAGAGCCCCATGTCTACCCTGCCCTGAAGCCCTTTAAAGGAATCTGTAGATCCGTTACCTGGATGGATAGCCGGCGGCACTGATGCGGATGGTCTCCAGAACTCCACATGCTCGCAGTTGCTGAACAGCTCTTCTAGAATCAAACCTACAAAGAGCAAGAGAGCAATCGAAAAGTGAGGAATCTTTGTGAAAACCAACGTAAGAAGATTCTAAACAAGGAACATCTGGGTACAAAAAGTGAGCATATCACACCACAAGAGATTTGGGGTGTTATCTAGAGACCTACCAGATCTTTCTTTTGAGCATAGAGCACATCTCCTGTGAGAGAGGCATTGGGAGACTGCAGTCCGCTCAGGGACTGGAGGCTATCTGACTCAGAACTCTGTGACTGTGTGTTCACAACCTTAAGAGCATGTGACTGACAAAACCCTCTCAATTTAGCATCCTTGAAGGGGCTTTTGTGCTCTGAATTTGCAGAGGACACAAACAGAGCAAAACAAGACCCTATCCTTTCTTAGAAATGTGAACTTTACAAAACAAATAAGCAAATAAATACATTTAATATGATAGACTAAAGATGAATATGGTGTAACACATTAAAAAGCTGACAAATACTATATAAGACAGAAACATTTCCTTTTATTACAGTATTTGGAACAGACCAGTCAATATTACATCAGGTTTTCACTCAGCTCAAACATTTCATGGAAAAATAATTAACAAAAGTGCTAAATCAGCAAGTACTTTGCAGATGGGGGCCACTTCTACTGATTTTCATGGGAGAAAACTAGGTTTAATTATATTTTATATAACCTTATCGGCTCATTCTTAGAGGAGCTTTGATGTCTGATTGTTGGAGGAAACTTGCAGTGCAATTGAGGTCGATCAAATGTCTCTGTACCAGCATGACTCTAATGTTCTCTGGCAGCTTAAATGAATTTGCTGTATACCTCTCTATTTATATGCAAGATAAACTAGATAAGTACTAATGGATGGATAAGACGAAGACAAAAAGACCAAACTTACACAAAGGATTCCTTAAAATCATTGGGTTTAATGCAGCGCACATAATGAGGGGTGGTAGCATTCAGTGTTTCCATCAGAAGATGTAGCGAGTTCCTGAACTGTGGAAAGGAAAAAGTTTTCATTTTATCATTATGTTATGCACCTCATCTTAATAATAAACAGAGCGTCAGTGGATCCACTGTCCAGCATCAATATGGATCTAAAACTGGCCTCTGACACTAAGTCTCACCTGGGTGCCCACAGTTTTCCTGTGCTCTCGGTTGTGGCCTTTTGGAACTGGTTTGGCAGCCCGGACGTTGATCTATTAATACATTTGATTATATAAGTGTCACATGAAGAAATCTTGACTGCTTAAAGCTTTCCATTGATATTACAGACGCATCACATCTTACATAAGGGGCATACGTTTTTTTATTTTTTTATTATTCTTGCTAGACTAGTGTAAAATTTGTATTCAATTGCAGCAGCACTTCAAAGCACATTTGGAAGCCCTTTAAAATCCACTCCCTAAGCATCCACTGTAAGGCAGGTACACAGTGTGTTTCAATGCATCCCTAATACCATGATCCTGCCAAGATTCAGGGCTCTAAGACAGAATACAGATGACATCATTAAACCGCTGTCGCTGTAAGTCTGATACAGTAGGATGACACTGATAAACAGAGATGCTGGACCAGAGACTAAATACAAATTAAAGGTGTGGACAGCAATGCTATCCCGAGTTGAACAGGGTTGGAAAAAGTACTGGGAAATTACATTTAAGTTAAATTTTAAATTCACATAATTTGTTATAAGTTAAACTAAAAATTACGGTAACACTTTAGTATAGGGACTAGGGCTGCTTAAGATGCGCGTTAAATATCGCATGCGATTTATCGTGCAGCCCTAATAGGGACCAATTCTCACTATTTACTAGTTGCTTATTAGCATGCCTATTATTAACATATTGGCGGTTTTTAGTACTTATAAAGCACATATTCTGCATGACCATATTCTATACCCCTTATCCTACCCAATACCTAAACTTAACAACTACCATACTATTAATAAGCAGCAAATTAGGAGTTAATTGAGGCAAAAGTCGTAGCTAAGGTTCGTTAATAGCGAGAATTGGACTTTAAAATAAAGTGTGACCAAAATTTTAGACTGAAAAGGATTTCATTTGCTGTTTTAAATCAGTAAGAAAATAACACAAATATAGTATACTTTTAAAGGAATAGTTCACCCCAGAATGAAAACTTTTACTTACCCTCAGTTCATCCAAAATGTTCGGTTTTTAATCAGAACAGATTCTGAGAAATTTAGCATTACTTTAAACAAATTTGTCAAATATGTTTTGATTTGAAAAGACAATAGGTATGTTTTTTTTTCTCACTGGAGTAAGTGTTATTATGAAGTATGGAGTAAGTATTACGTTTAAAGTTAAAACGTCTTAATGGTGGATTTTTTTTTTCTTACACAGCTTTTCACTTCACAAGACTTAAATTCTGACGGCACCCATTCACTGCAGAGGATCCATTGGCGAGCAAGTGATGTAATCTTTGATGGCCTGACGATTGCTAAATTTTCTGCACTATTTTCATTTTTGGACAAAGTATTTCAATAATAAGGAGATACATACTTGAAATAGTATCTTTTAAGTGCCGATCAGTGGTAGATTAAATAATGAAGTCATAGACATCACAAAGACTATTCATTAAAACAGCAAAAGATCATGTTAAATTATTTGTGTACAACCTAATTAATATGCAAGAGCTAAGCCTTCACTATTTCATCGATAAAAAAACACGACTTTTTAAACCACAATGAGAGCCCTGCATGATGAGAGCACTGCAGATATCCTGAAGAGAACATAGCTGGGAAACATATTTAAACTTCAGACAGCAGTGCTGAAAACTGTTATCACTTGAGACAAACTTATGTTTAAACTGCACTTCTTCCACAGGGACACCTCATTACAAGAGTCCTAGTGAAAGTTTCACTCGACACTGTCCTGCAGAGAAGACCTTTAGCTTGTAGACGCTGATGTGCTGCTGTCTACAAATGAATTCTGTTGCCAAGAAACCTCAGGACAAAACACTACGAGAGAGATCAGTATTGACAAAGACAATGGATATACTATTTAATCTTGGTTAAGATGGATCCGGCTGTTCGAGTGATACAGTGCTAGGTGTGGGCAATGTCAGGCCTCTGTTTGCCTGAAAGTCAATTAACTGCTTAAACAGGCCAGAGAGCAAAACATGAGCTAAAGTGTGATTTCCATCATGCAGACATGAGGAAGCGTGAAGCATAAACAGAGGCTTGGCTGGATGGGGAAGAGTAACATAACTGAGCTGAGTTAAATAAACAGAGGGTAAAAAAAAAATAAATGCATTTTTAAAAAACATAACATTTTATTCTTAACAAAAATATACAGTGCTCACCTGACTGGCCTTGAGGATGTTTATCTGCTCCTCATAAACAGTGTCTCTGTTCTTCTCCAGGAAGCCGTCACACTGATATTCAACCTGTCATAATGTCACAAGTGTGATGCATTCATCAGTACCACACTAAAAATAACATGCTACATCATTTTTGTGCCCCCCAAACTGGCATGAAGAAGAATCATCTATTTTTGTTGCATTCATCATGCATTATTAACCAAAACATTTGTGTTGTGTAACACAATTTCACACAAATTGGGTTTTAGTGAGCCCATCTGCGCAACACACATTTTGCTCATTTCCACAAAAAGTATTTACGTCATTTTTTTCAATCTAAATCTGTTACAGATTTAAAAATGAAAATGGTTTACAGCTTAAAGTGTGAAAAGCCTGCTTTGTTTGTAAAAGAGTTTTAGGAAGTTAAAGGGATAGTTCACCCAAAAATAAAAATTCTGTCATTAATTCCTCACCCTCGTGTCGTCCCAAACACGCAGGACCTTCGTTCATCTTCGGAACACAAATTAACTTATTTTTGATGAAATCCGAGAGCTTTCTGACATGTGGGTGAATAATTAATGACAGAATGTTTTATTTTTGGGTGAACTATCCCTTTAAGTATGATAGGTTGGGTGATATTATATCCCAGCAGCATCCTGAGCCCTATAGTGTGCTTAATATAAGCTGAACAAACCTTATCTGCAAAGTGGACCACAATGAAAGACCTGTTGGACATCCTGGGCTTTTCGAAATGCCCGCTGTTTGAATGCTGGCTGTACAGCTTCTGCGCCCAGTTTTGATCCGTTCCTTTAGGCACCTGTCAGATGCAGTAAAGAAAAATACTTTGAACTGCTGGAAACTGAAAACATTATTTGGGTTACCTGTAGCAGAAATAGCATGATCACACTTTTGAAGCTGCTCTGATTCATACTCAAAAACTTCAAAGAGGCAGAGGTCTTTAAAACTAAATGAGACGCTCTGTTCAGAGACCTGTTTAGATAACATGCCTCTCAAATTCTCTTTATCGTATTCTCAACAACTGTTTTCTCTCTGCTCGTGACTCACCTTACACTCTTCATCAAGAAGGTCCAGAATACCAAGCTTGGCTTCAATGAGGTCAATGCACGGCTGGTTATCATAGAAATCTATAAGCGTCCAGGGGATCTGCTCCTTCATATACTCTTCTTGCTCCAGTTTAAACACATGCTAAGGAATATATGATGTATATGTATTAGGTAAATGCATCAAATACATTAAATTTGAAACTAAATACAGCCAAGAGTCATGACACAAACACACGGGTCATTCCTGTCATGCAGTACATTTTCTAACTTTTTAAAAATGAACGCTTTTGTATTTCTACACCGTATGATCTATTTACTTCTAAACGCAATTCTAAAATGTAATTGCAATTCTAAATTCTAAAATGTCCTGGAATATGATTAATTATGCAACTGGCTTTTGTTATTCAAATAAATAATATAAAAGACTAATAGGATAGAAAGTGATACTGAAAGCCATTGAAAAGAAAAAAACTAACTGATTAGAAAGTGATATAGAAAACACTACAAAATGATTATCAATTAAAACAATATTCCTGAGAAAACTAGTTTCATTCTGGATTATTCTTTAGGAAATGTCCAGGTTTTTTTTTATTGTAGATGTGCATAACACTCGAGAACAAACTAAAGTAGTAAAATTGTTCATTCATTTTTTTAAATAATGAAAAATGGTTTCATTATTTAAAAAATACAAGTTATTATTAATAATAAAAGTTATTAAAATAAAACAAAAATCATTTCCACTTTTAAAACGTGAGAAAAAATTATAATCATTATTATAACACTTCATCTAATAAATAAATACTTATAAATAGTATACGTCTAAATACTGCATATTAGTGACAGTGAAATTGAAACTAATTAAGACGCCCTGTTCAGAGTTCTGTTGTGAAAAATCTTTAAATTATTGTTCAATATATTTAAAAAATATTATTATTAATAATATGTAAAATATTAAATTAAAAATATTTATAACTAAATTGAGAATATACATTATTTAGCCTATACAACTATATTTTATCCAATATATTAAGACATTTAAGATAGTATATATATATATCTAAATACTGCATAGCACGAGTGGCCCAAAAGACACTAACCATATGGATCTATTGATAATCTATTACTGACCGAGTTGAACTGTTGCTGTAGTTTCTCATTGGCGTAGTTAATACAGAACTGCTCAAAGCTGTTGATCTCGAAGGTTTCAAATCTGTTGGGAGGTGAAGACATGTTAACAAAATCAATCCGATTTCCCTGAAAACAAACTCAACACCTTCCACACTTCTCTCTGCATCCGATAGCTTGGCACTTCTCTGCTTATTTACTCTAATGCTGATCAATAAGTTCCCCTCTTTGAGGAAGTAATTAGTCCCATGGTCAGAAAGGCTTACAGGCAAATGCTGACTCTAAAAACTCAATGCAGTTTCTGCTAAGGGAAGGTCAAAACACAAGACATACTACTCTACTGTATATAAGAACCCGAAGAGCTACGTTTCTAAAGCTGTACTTGCATGCCCTCTCATTATCACAAGCATTACCCATAGATATCCAGCACCCCAATGAAGGAGTGCTGTTTGGTGGACGTGTGCAAGGCCTTATTGATGTGCTCCACGATCCAGTCAAAGAGATGGGCGTAAATGTGTTTGGCCAGGGCGTCTCGGGCGTTGACCGCCTGGGCATGCGACATGTTCTTCACATAGGTCTCGGCAGTGGTCACCAGCTTCCTGCGGCACAGCCAGTGCTCCATCTGCTCCTGCTCTATACCCAGCAGCCGACAGAAATGATGTAAATGTGTGCCATCCCTCTGCAGGTGCAAAAAGAGATTGTAATTGTTTAGTGAAGGATAGTCAGCAGTTTAACGCTAATGTGCTAAAATAAATAACATGCACCAAGACACAATATTTGTTGTACACTTACGTTGATATGGCAGGATTCTCCATCTCTCTCTGACACAATCCCCACGTTCCCCAGGTGCAAGATGGAGGCAATTACTTTAAAGATGCTCATTTGATGGATCTCTTTCACACCTGCACAACACACAGTGTTGTAATATTTATGTTTGACACTCAGTATGGCTTGTTGCAAAACCTTGGTTATAGTCATATTTATTGCTGAAGTTTTTACCAAGCATTGTAAGAGCCTCTCTTGTCTTCACAAGGTCCTCAGCGTCGTTCACCCCTTCAATGAAAATGTTCTCACCGAGAGACGTGTAGGTAAAGTCCTCTGCGCTGGCTAAAACATGAGGGTGAATAGACAATTTGAATGAGTAAGACTTAAAGACTGTCAGTGGCAGCATTATGATCAAAATCATGTACGCTGGAATTCAAAAGTTTGGGGTCAGTAAGTGCTTTTTTAATGTATTCAACAGGATGCATTAATCAAAAGTGACATTAAAGACATTTACATTGTTACAAAAGATTTCTATATCAAATAAATGCTGTTCTATTGAACTTACTATTCATCAATATATCCTGAAAAACGTTTACTGTTTCCACTAAAATAGTAAGCAACTGTTTTCAACACTGATAATAATACTAAATGTTTTTGAGCACCAAATCAGCATATTAGAATGATTTCTGAAGGATCATATGACACTGACGACTGGAGTAATGGATGGCAAAAATTCTGCTGTCACAGGAATAAATTATATCTTAAAGCTGCAGTCCGTAAATTTCTGAGATGTGAGCAGCTATCGTCAAATCATCAGGATGGAAAGAGAGAGTTGAGTGTCATCAGCATAGCAGTGATATAAAAAGCAATGTTTCTGAATGACAGAAACTAGTGATGCCATGTAGACAGAGAAGAGAAGTTGTCCAAGAACTGAGCCCTGAGGCACCCCAGTAACTAGATGCTGAGGCATGAGATGTTCAGTCATGTTTATTCGCGTTAAAACTAGTAGTACAGAGGAAGGAATGATCGCGTTCACTCGCGCTCCGCTCTGCACAAATCTGCGGGGCGTCACGGCTCAGACACGGGAACCGGAGCTGATCGCGGCCGCTCTAGTCAGTGCTTGTGTTGGGATTATACCAGCACGTTTCTGAACCGTCCCAGAAGCGGCTCTCTAAGGCGTTTATACAGCGATCTGTCATGCCACATAAAAGACGGTCAAAACGCCATTTATTATTTGAATTTCCTGAGAAGAAGAAGAAAAAAACAAAAAAACAAAACTGTATTCGTGCGGTACACATGCGTACCGAACCGAAAGACCCGTACCGAAACGGTTCGGTACGAATACGTGTACCGTTACACCCCTAATATATATATATGCTGAGATGTGAGCAGCTATCGTCAAATCATCAGGATGGAAAGAGAGAGTTGAGTGTCATCAGCATAGCAGTGATATGAAAAGCAATGTTTCTGAATGACAGAAACTAGTGATGCCATGTAGACAGAGAAGAGAAGTTGTCCAAGAACTGAGCCCTGAGGCACCCCAGTAACTAAATGTTGCGATTTGGACACCTCACCCCTCCAATAATATTTCCAAATACAATTTTATTACATTTTAATTGAATAAAATGTGTATATGAATATTTAATAAGAAAAAAAAAACCAAAACAAATGAAGATACTTTAAGACATTATATTAAGGCCCTGTTTACACTAGTGCGTTTTCGTTTTAAAATGGCATTGACCATTCATGCAGGTACAACCATAGATATGTATTTCCCTATTATTTAGATGGCGGACGCATCTACGTGCTTGGAGCGGTCGAATGGGGAATCTACCTATACATATCTATGGGTACAACAATGAGCATGATGTTATTGTTTACACAGTCATCAAGGATACGCAGAGCGAATGTGGGCAGCCACGCCATCATTTTCAAAAGTCTCCGTTTTGGTCTGTTTACACTGAAACGCAACCAGTGTAAGTTTTCAAACTAAAATGGGGTCTGCAGCATTTTCAAAAGTCTTGTTTTCAACCCTCGAAAACGCCGGAGTAGTGTAAACGACAGGCGTAATCATAGCAAAAGTTATGCGTTTTAAAACGAAAACACACCAGTGTAAAGGTAGCCTCATTTGACAGATGAGCTGCATCATGTCTCACATTTTTTTATCATCTTGTGCCATGAGGACCATATTATAACACCTATTTCTGCCATCAAACAGTATGTATCGTCTTACGGCCCAGCCCTAGTCAATGGCAAATAAAAACACTTGGATTTCAAAAATACAGTTACAAGTAACCAAACTAGTCACTGAGTTAACTGGACCACTTACTCAAGGTTAGATCTTTAAACTCTGGCAGAGAGGATGAAGCACAGAGCTGGTAGAAGATGTGATAGTTCCTCTCTTCCTCAGCCTGCAAAAATATATTGATGTTCAACACTTGGAAAAGCACAAGGGGCTGCAAATTAATCTTAAAGCACCATTCCTACATGAGACAAACCTGAAATACTACTCTGGACTTCTCAAGCAGATACGTTCGCATGTTGGCACCGATGATGTGATATCTCCTATCGAAGCCGATCTGGATATATTTCCCGAAGCGGCTGCTGTTGTCATTGCGGGTGGTTTTTGCATTTCCAATAGCCTGCACAGAAGGAAAAAAAGTAAATGTTAATGCTTGAGTCACTCTTTGGTTGGTTTAATCTGAAAAAGGAGGTTATCAAATTACTATGATTGATGCATAATGGAACATAAGAAGGGTGGAGAAAGAATTTCACAACAGAGGGTGCAACATGATAGAGGCGTAAACCTAAAATCCTGTTTGCGGCATCATTTAGAATGAGTAATTACCTTGATTTTGGATTATTTGTTTGTCTGAGCTGGGGTGTTATGAGTCACCTGTAGTATAAGGATGGTCTATGTCTAGGTTCGCATCCTAAGAGGCCCTTCTATCACAAATGCTCATTTCCACAGTAATGATATCTCTAAATTGACTATGAGATTTGGCCACTCTCGTTGGCACTCAGATTATCTTCCTGAAGGGCACAAGTGCCTGCTTTGCTCTTATCTGTTCAAACAGGCCTGCTGATTCTTGAGTTTAATTTCGCAGCTCAAATGTGTCAATGAGATGGAGTGATGAGTGAAGTGAGGGCACCTTTACAGCTGCTGCACACGATGGAAGTACTTGGTGGCAAAAGTTTATTAAATTGAACACAAATTATTCTGGTAATGTGTCTGTGACGCAAGCCAATCAAGTGGTTCTCAACTGATTAACATCATGTGGTGACCTAGATCGCATTTTCTCACAAGAATTAGTTCATAGCATACCTCCATGATGGGGCTGGAGGCCAGTACTTTCTCTTCGACGTTGGTGTCATTCGCTGAACCTCCCACTGTGGCGAAGAAGCGCATGGCGTACTTTGCAGAAACTGTTTTACCGGCTCCAGACTCGCCACTCACAATTATCGACTGGTTCTTTTCATCTCTGCAGAAGAACATTCAGGTTTAAACAGTGATGAAAACAGCGTCCCTATGAATAACTGAGATGATATTGTAAATCCATTGTTGATATAAAGCACATACAACTAATAAGAGGTATATGAAACATAAGGGTCAAAATTCCCTGGAAAATGTGATATTCAATTAATTCAGGATAATCAGAATATTTAATAGAAAATGAATTTATTAAAAATGGACACAGCAACATAATTTGAATAAATGGAATTGGTAGTTAGTTTAGTAATTTGATTAAAAATGATGTGGTCCCACTTTATATTAGGGTGGCATTAACTACTATGTACTTACATTCAAAAATAAGTACAATGTACTCATTAGGGGTGCAATGGTTCAACTTACTCACGGTTCGGTTTGTATCACGGTTTTAGAGTCACGGTTTCATACGGTTCGGTATGTGCTATGTTTAGGGAAAAAACTATATTGTCAAATAAAAATAAAGAAAATAAGAACAAATAATCTAACTACAAGCAACAGCACAAATAAATGCAATAGAGCTAAGATACAAATAAAATAAACAGTGCTTTTCAGGTTTTTTAGGTAGGTCAGTTTTTAGAACAGTTTTTAGGTACAGAAATTGAATAAAGTAATCAAATGTAAAACTACATTGCATATTGGACTGTATAAATTAAAAATGAATCCTTATTAAAGTTACAAAAGTTATTCAATCAAGAGCAGTGAGTGATTTCCGTGTTGTTGCTGTTTAATTAACTTTAAGAATGTGCTGTCACTTTAAGGGAACGCACTGATCCTGTGCACAGTTTGTTCAGCCGACTATGTCTGCTAGGATACTCACCAAGATGGGCATTTTGACATAATTTTTGTGTGAATTTGTCCATTCAAGCACAATACTTCAAAGAGAGCTTAATATTTGCGCGCGTTCTGAGACGCGGGTTCACGCGCTTCGGATGAGCACACACACAGATCTTCTCACTGTGCGCGCGAGTTCGCGTCTTCTGGCTCTTTAATATTTAAACTGGCAAGGCTTAAATGAGTTTAGTTTAAACACGGATAGCAACGTGTGCTGTTCAGGTCTCACCTGCGCTATCAACACTTGATGACATAAATGACAGTTATTCCAGCATAAAGCACTCGCATTGAATAAAGAGTGACTGGTTTGTCCACGTATTGTTTTTTTCCTCTCATTCCTTGTTGAAATGTATTGGGAAGCCAGAATTTGTATCCATCAACAGAAACATGCATTAGCCGAACTCTAACAAACCATATTACAGATGCATTGTCAGATTAAAGTTGAACTGCAGTCCTAGTGCATGCCGAACCGTGTGTCAAGAACCGTACGGTTCGATTTTTTACCGAGAACCGTTGCACCCCTAGTACTCATGGGTCGCGGAAGCTGGGGGACAGTCCGGGCATGGGCCCGGGTTACTTTTGAGGTCTGGTACAAATATGACATAGGCTACAAAAATACATAAGCTATAGGCTCATATCAAAACACGTGCAATCTTATTCCTAAATGACGATTCCGCTATAACCTTTGAAATGACAGTCACATCGGATCGGAATATTTAAACCTGCTTTCGCACAGCTGTTGATCCAGAGAGAGCAGCGCTCATCATGTAGCCTAAACTTTATGTTTGAAACAGCTTCACAAACAGTCTACACAGCAGGCTACAATTCTGTGCTGCAAACATTAAATAATAACGAAAGTATTAGGATAAAAGTTCATAGACTCTGATATAGACTGAGTAAAAATGTTTGGAACTAATGTTACACTTCAAATATAGATTGTATAATGTTGCATTATGCCAGCTGGTTGGGACCAGTGACTGTTAATTTATTTGACTTCTGAATCATTCAATCAAGAGATTTGGTCAAAAACTCTGGATGAAACAAGTCTTCACTCATTTATTTCAAATGATTTTTTAAAATTAATTCATTTAAAATAATAGGCCTAAATATTTTTTAAATAGACTAATTTATAACATTAAATAAAACATTTTGTCAGACAGTCAAATAAATTAGCCTACATATTATTTTGCTTGGTTGTCTAATGTTTTGTTTTCAGAATCGTGATCTATATTCTACAAATCAAATAGGCTAATAAAAACCACATAGGTTAATATATCTGCCATCTAACTAATAGTAATACTATGAAAATGTAGTTGCTGCTATTGAGGTGGGATGCAGTTAAGTTTAGGGACAGGGTGGGTTAGGGTGTAAGGGATGGGTCAACAGAGTAATTATAAATGTAATTACAGAAATTAATTACAGATGTAATAACATTCAGGTTTTTTTTTTTAATATAAGTACAATGTAAAAACATGTATGTACACAATAAGTGCATTGTATTCAATTATTCATTTAAATGTAAGTACATAGTAGTTATGGCCAACTGATATAAAGTGGCACCAAATATACATTAAAATTAATGACATTTATATTTATTTTAAATGATCAAATGTTAGGCCTATATGTACATGGACCAGGTACTTTTTGCAGTGCACATCAAAAAACAGTGTGGGAAAGAGAAAATAAACATTAAAATGGGCTTTTTCCTTGTGGGAGACTAGCCTCATTGCAGTTGACAAATGCAGTTAAAATCCTCCAATCTAAACCACACCGGATGCTGCTGGTTGATCTATATGCACTAGACACACACACGTCCCAGGAGAGCTACCTCAGGGAAACCTAAACACAGCGGAGAGCCATTTTGACACTCTTAAATAATTGACGTGTCCATTCAGTGAAACTGGCATGTGTAAAACCTATCAAATGTCAACACAAGTCTGACCACAAGCCTTGCCTTGTCTTTCCCTCCTTTGTCTGAGCTTATTTTAGGGCTTCAGCATTACACAAGTCATTAGTAAGTCATGATGTCTCGGCGTGGGATGTTTAGCTCCAGCTTAAACCTGATGTGCAAATGGCTTTGTTTTTGTTTCAAGCAACAAAAAACCCCACATGTAAATACAAAGGTTCGAAGAATGATGTTGCGTGCACTGTGATTATCTGCCCACTCTATCCATTATTGAGTCAAGCTGAACTTTCAGATTTCTCACAGCTTTCAAAGCATGTGATGTCATTTCCTTTTTACAACCAGTGGAAGTCACTGATCTGAAGCCTGAGCTCTTTATTAGAAAACAACTAAGCTTAACAAACAGCTTCGACATTTGAGCCTCGTTCACACTGTCAGCCCAAATCCGATTTTGTGCATATCCGGATGGAATGTGATTTGAATAACTGACTGTCCACACAGTGTATGGCAACGGTTCATATCAGATTTGTGTGTCCATACGTGCTCCTTCGTTTTACGGAATGTGAACTGGTTTCTATGGCAATGCCGTTGCGTTGTTATGCCTACGCTAAAAACAACAATAACAGCAATACAGTTTGCAATACAGATTGTATACAGGTTGCGCTGTATTATATTTCGTCTTGTGAGGCAGCATCATAAACGCAGGAAGATGGAATGTGCGGCTTTATTCCGTGCTGCCGTCTCCGCTACTTTCAAAACTCAAAGAGGTGCGTATACTAGCAGTATATTGTGTTTTTTCTCTTGACTTGCACTTCACAAAGACACAAGCTTGTTTCTGCAAAGACGTTCAGCATGTTTTCTACAAAAACGACGTGTTTACGTTTTAGGTGGCGTGAGGACGTGAAAAAGCTACGCTAAATCCGATCTGAGCGGTCAGACTGAAACGGATTTCCAGAAATGCAATTTGAATAGGATTCCAAACCACATACGAATGTAGCTCGAAACGGATTTGCACAAATCGGATTTCATGTAGTTTGTTGCCGTTCAGACTATCTAAATATGATCGGATTTAAATTGGATTTGCACAAAAATCGGATTTGGGCTGACAGTCTGAACGAGGCTTTGCTTGATGCTAATAACCTCTTAAACTTTTCTTGAGAAATGCTTGTTCCAAGAATTCGGAATGGCTTTTACCAAAAAGAGTTCTCGAAGATCAAAAGAGAAACTAAAACCTTTTGTAACAGTATAAATATCTTTACTGTCTCTTTTAATACATTTAATGCATCCCTGCTGAATAAAAGCATTAACTGCCTTTAACAAAAAACAAAACAAAAAAATTCCTCCATTTAATTATCCAATCAGAAATGCACTGCGTGTTTTTAGGTTTGTTGACTTGTGTTTTGAGGGAGTGGTTTTGAAAGAAGGTGTGTGTTTGAAGCACCAAGAACTTTTTTAGGACTATTAAAAAAATGAGTACAAACCTGGCCATCTGTTTGTACGCTTCCTCTGCCACAGCAAATATATGAGGGTCCATGTCCCCCATGTTCTGGCCGGTGTATGCATTGATGACTTCTTCTCCATAGATCTGCAGCTGCTCGTATG
Source organism: Sinocyclocheilus rhinocerous (assembly GCF_001515625.1). Taxonomy (NCBI): domain Eukaryota; kingdom Metazoa; phylum Chordata; class Actinopteri; order Cypriniformes; family Cyprinidae; genus Sinocyclocheilus; species Sinocyclocheilus rhinocerous. The sequence goes on from NW_015645543.1 coordinate 2,077,864, forward strand.
GGTTGATGGCCACCAGAACGATTCCTAAAAAGAGAGATTGATATAGCTTTATACCTACAACTGTGCTGCACTGGTGATACACAGTTTTACATAAATTAAATCAGACAAAATCTTGATGATACTAATAAAATAAACAAGTTAATTAAATATTTGCTCATAAATCTCAGCTAAAATATCATATATTACTAAAATAAATTTTATATAATAAAATGAGTTTAATGCATGATGGGTCATCCTCAAAGAGCGAACACAAAACAGACAGACATCCGAGAAAGTAAAAAGGAACAAACATAAAAGAGGAATCATATGGCAATAGGCATTGTTGTGACCTGACAGAGACAATAATGGGAATCATTCAGTCATTACAAAACACAACAGACGGAACCAACAATAAAACAAGACAAACAAAAGCTGGGCGGTCTTTAGAAATGAACTATCTGTGAGACCGTATGACCATGGCCTAGGTGTATATAAAACAGCAGATAGCCTACACTCTTTTCGATTGCCTGAGATGTCACATCAGCCAGTGTTAGGTTTCAAACATACATTACATAATATATGTCTTTTTTTTTCAGAAGAACTTTTCAGTAGAAGTAAACAAACCCACAGATAAAAAGTAAACCCAAAATGCAACAACCGATTAACAAGGGCATGCTGTCATAGGGACAGTAACTACTAGAAACCCTGAATGTAATGAGTGTTGACTAAAGCGTTGCTGTCTTTGTTCCTCTCTAATAAAGCCTGTTGACCCTGGATACGCAATTACCATATTTACAGTTGGTGAGAAGTATTTGAAAGAAGCCCGGAGAACCCCATTCAAGAAACCAAACTCTGTCTCACAAGATAGTAACTACAATGAAGAGTGAAACTACAATGAAACTAGGATATTCACCACATTCCAAATTGAGGTAAAACTATGTAGAGTCAGATATTCATCATTAAAAAATTTGGGAGGATAGAACAACAAATCCAGGAGATTTAAACATGTCATTGGAAGTCAATGAATATTTTATTATCATAGTAACTAAATGATCTAAATAATACTTTTAAAATGATGGATGGTGATACCTAGAGAAGGCACAGCTAATGGCCAATACAACAATTATGATATTATTTACAACAATTATGATATATACAACTATTATATTTCTCTTTAATTACGGTTTTCTTTCCTTTTTGTTTGTTTAAAGGGGTCATATGATGCGACATTTTTTCTTATTCTTTCCTTGTTCATTTTTATGCAGATATATATTAAAGTTTTTGTTACATTTAATTAAACATTTATTTGTTAAATTATATAAAAATTGACTGTCTTTGTTTTCTTTTTTCTTTTGCATGCTTTACTAAAGCACTATGAATTTACCATTGTGCATGACATAATATATCCTAAACAAACTAGCCTTGATAGAAAATGAGACATATCTCACGTTTGGATTTTAGAGCTACCACAAATGAAGCACACTTCCAATAACCAGCCATGTAAACATAGTTATCAAGTTATGATCATAATAGGACAAATATAAACACAAATAAATATAAAATGACCAATATATCAGAGCCATTCTCTTTAAAACACACACACACTGACTTACCGCAGTAGGTGTAAATGTGATTGGACTCGAGGAAGCGGACCTTGAGGTTGTGGAGCACAGCAGGCTCGTGGAGGTAGCTGAGAGCCGTGAGGTCATTCTCTCCCACCAGAATATCAGGATTCCGAAGAAATGGAAGTGCATTGTCTTTGGGACCAATTGAATATTCTAACGTCTAGGAATAGAGACAGTAATGCCATTAAGTAGAAACGGTAGATTAGAAATTGATTGGATTCAAACCACAATGTCAAGTAACTCCATGGGCTTCAAGAGTCAAAAAGTGTGTTTTGGCAGACTGAGAGTGTTGGTAATGCATTACAGGCACAAGAGCTTCAATAAGTTATGCTGATCTTTATTTCATCTACTGGTTTATTTAGGTTTCCCCAACATTGTTTTTTGATAATACACTCGAGAATATGGCGTACAACCTTCCCTCTCAGGGCCTGCGCTTCTTACACACCAAAACATGATTAATGATTCATAAGACACACTTTCCTCAGTACGGTGAAACCCAAACTAATGCAGGAAGCGTTAGGATCTGGTTTAGTTCACAATTGCTGTGTCATGACTGAGATTTTTTGTTTTGTAGTCTGAGAAAAAAAAAATCAGAGCTTTTTTTTTTCTTCCTCTGCCAATTTTGTCAACTAGGGGCAACTTTTTTATTTTTATATTTTTTGCTACTTTTCAAATGCTTTTTTGTACAGATTTTCTTTTTTGTTGTTGTTTTTATTTGTTGTCCTAGACCCAGACTTTTGATTTTAATATGAAAATTAATAAATTAAAATAAAAAAAGCAGATCTAAAAGACTGCAATAAACATAAACCATTTCAATATTTATTGTTTGATGATTGTAATTTTCCACAATGACAAACAATTTTGCTCCTAATATTCTTTTTTTTCCCGCCGACATTTTTTGTTTATTTACCAATAAAACAAGTCATTAAAGTACATGCAAGATTTGTTGGTGAAAGATAAAGGGGAGGGTTTTTGCTTACCGATTCATCTTCTAATTTGAGATGAAGCACTTTGTCTCCCTCCTTATAATCCTTGATGATTTCAGCTGACTTCCAAACCTCTTCTGGGTCAGGGATCCAAACCCGGGTGTACTGAAACAGATAAAAACCACTTTTAAATAAAAGAAATCTCTGATATCCCACCATAAGCTCAATCAACACATTTGAAAGCAAAATATCTGTGTTTGTCAATAGCTATATTTCCATCCACCTATTTTTATGCGCATTTTGGATTATCGCATAAAAAAACGCTGGATGGAAATGCCAAGATGCGCATAATTTCTAAAAATGCACATAAAAAAACGTATGCACACAACTGAGCAGGATAAACTTTTCATCCGATAAGTCAAGTCAAGTTCAGCATCGGCGCCACGGGGGGCCTGGCCCGGCCCGACCACCTCAGTCACTGTGCCCCCTCACCTCTGGTGCCGTCTCCGTAGTGGGTGCCTTGATTTTAGTCTGTGAGGCAGGGTACTGCACTGGGAAGGTCTCCCAGGCTGTTAAACGAGCAACGGTCCACTGTGGCATATTTTTGCTCATTATGATATTTTTCCGTCGATACCGGAATGCGCGTGAACTACAAAGCCTATTTTACATACTAAATAGGCTAAGAGTTTAGCTTCAAATAGGCTACACCGCGAATATGGACACATTCGGATTTGTGCCTAGAGAGCTAAGCCCAACTTTACCTTACGTTTAGTTTTAAATTAATTTGTTTTGGCCTGTTTATTGCTAAGCCTATATTATTATATACTGCAATTATATTTATCCATTAGAATTATATATTTATTCATTCTTGTTCTGTTACGGTTAAATTTAAAGGATTTGTTGTAAAGTGAGGGGAACTAAAATATCCTATAGTGTTCATAATGTTGGTACATAACATTATTAGGCCTGCCATTATTATTTCTGAAAATGCGACTTATATGAGAAACAAGACTTCTTTTTTTTTTATTTTCCTCAAAAAAAAACAAATAAATAAAACATTTATTTTTAGTGTGTTTTTAAAAGCATGCAGCAAACGAAAATAGAGCGAAATAAGAACGGCACTGCATTTAGAAAGAATTCTTATTAACTTTGCTATTATTCTTGAATTTTCTCGAATTATGCATTTACTGTATGACCAAAATTGACAGAGTAGTCTATTTTATGTTTCAGCTGTTTGATCGTGCCGGGCCTCACGCGCACACTATATATGCTCCTGCATTCATTGGAAACAGCGCAGCCGTTCACCGTGCCGTTCGGCATATTATTATATACTGCAATTATATTTATCCATTAGAATTATATATTTATTCATTCTTGTTCTGTTACGGTTAAATTTAAAGGATTTGTTGTAAAGTGAGGGGAACTAAAATATCCTATAGTGTTCATAATGTTGGTACATAACATTATTAGGCCTGCCATTATTATTTCTGAAAATGCGACTTATATGAGAAACAAGACTTCTTTTTTTTTTATTTTCCTCAAAAAAAAACAAATAAATAAAACATTTATTTTTAGTGTGTTTTTAAAAGCATGCAGCAAACGAAAATGTGATTAATCGGTTCAAATTTGTTACTGTGGGTTAACAAATTTACATTAGTAGGCTATTCTTATGCTTGACTTCCCAGATAGCAACAGAGTCTGGGCCAAATCTGGTTTACATTTACTTCTGCCTTCAACGTTGTTGTTTTTTCAGTCTTGATTGCAAAGGTTTGTGTGTGTTTTTTTTTTGGATGTACGATGGATAATTAAAACAAAAATCAGGCTTGTATATTAATAACATCAATTACTAGGCCTACATTATTTTTTTCAGAAATGGAAGTAACTTAAAATGTTATTGTGTGTTTGTAATTTTAATATTCTAGGGCCGACCCTGAATTTATTACATATGAAAATTATTATATTCAGTGGATTCTCCTAGTTTTCTTAGAGATATTTAGTGCCAGTTTATCAGAAAGTGACGATTTTGTTCTCCTTGACTCGTTGGATGGAAACTTTATTCGCAAATATTTTATGCGATATTTCAGTTTTGCGCACAAGTTAAATTCGCATCTTTGGATCGAAACATAGCTAATGTAATATGAACATACAATCATGGTTTTGCTTATGTCAGAAGACAACAACCCAAGTGGTCATTCATCTTCCCAGTGAGGAACAGGCAAAACTGAATAAAGCTGAATACAGAAGAGCTCCAATGCTTTTATCAGCAGACTCTGTATATAATTGGAGGATCAGCAGTACAGGCAGAAAAGTTAACAGAGATAAATTAGAACCGCAGCAGGATGTACGCAAACTATGTTTGCTTCAGATAAAATGCTGCTCCATGTTATTTAGAGAAGAAAATTACTCCAATGGGATGCCTATGTGTTTGAGGTTGTCTGCCCTGAAAAATGAGAATCTGATATGTTTGAATCAACTGCTGGATGCATTCAAGTAGTATTCTTCTAGCAAATAGTCTTAGAGTTAATATATATTAGTAGCTGCTGGACAACTAATTGGCCATAATGACACAGACAGAGGTCTGCATTACCCAGCAAAGGACTAATGGAGATGGATTCCCTTCCTGTCAGCCCTGAGCTTTAGCCAAGATATTAAAGAAAGTAAGAGACTCATGAATCAAAGAAAAATAATATACCACTACATGATAAACCATTTTGTCTTCTGCTCCTAGTGATGCTCAGTGTCTCAACGTTTGTGTGTTGGTGATAAAACTGAAAGCAAGCTGAAGGCTAAGAGTATGTAATGAGAGAGTGCTGTTATCTCTCCTGAAGGCAGTTAGAAGTCAGTTTCCGCTAGCGATCTGTGTGTAAAGAACGCAGCTCTTGACCTTCAAAAAATCCACAAAACACACTCAGTGGGTATAAGCCGCTTAAAGAGCTGCAAGTTTATTAGAAGCACATTCAGTCGCTAAATCGACCACAACTCTGTATGATGAGCTTTAATAGATTCATAAATCATGCTCTCAAATTAAGCAGCAACCAGTCAAACACTGTTATAAAGTCTCCCATCAGTATCCCACAATATAAGGGATATTTGAGCCAAAAAGGACAATTTTGTCTTCCTGGTGTCGTTCCAAACCTGTATGACTTACTTTCCTCCGTGCAACATAAAAGAACATATTCTGAAGAATGTTAGTGTTTTTTTGTCAACGGTCACCAAAATGGTTTGTTTTCCAACTTTCTTCAAAATATCTTCTTTTGTGCTCCACAGAGTAAAGTCATACAGGTTTAAAACAACATGAGGGTGAATAACTGATGACAAAATGTTCAGTTGTCACTTACCTATAGCACTGCATCAATTTTAAAATGCTGGACGACACCAAATTGACTTCAGTGTTATGGCTGATGATCAGTTAATTATGGATATTAAAACCGCAAATGTACATGAATTTAGCCATTACAACATCATAATACAATATGAAAAATAGATGTTCATTTTAAGATTTGCTAAAGATTATATTTAACAGTGTGATTAAATTATTAGTGTTTTTAAAGATTAACTTTGAGTGTTAGATGATCTAAATGTAAAAAAGCAAAGTAAGAATGTGTAATTAGGCTACATGTACAATATTAGGGCCCTATGATTTCGGCGATCCAGAAAACGCAGACGGAATCGTGGAATCCAGTAATAAAAACGGAATTTACAGTATAACGTGGAGTGTCATGGAATTTGCCAAATTTAGATGGATACATCAAAAGTAGGTCAGTGCACTTAAATAAAAATGTGATATGGACTAATATGTGTGATTATTAAGCCGCAAAATACTATTTAAATAAGAATCCTGCATGTTCTGCGTTTCTCTGTGTAAATGAATGGCGCAGACGCACGGTTTAATTTACTACACACACACTGAAGCACGCATGACGCTCGCGGTGTTTTCAGCCTCTGCCGCCTCAATATATGAGTAAGTTACATGAACATATGAATATAATCTCTACAACTGCTCTGAGAGTCGCTTCATGAGCATTTTACCATTTCTTTTGAGTAAAACTATCGTCATATCATATAAAAACAGAAACTTAAAGGTCTTCACAGCATTCTCAAACTTGAATTAGAGAAAAAAAAAAGATATTAAGACAATAAGACAAAAAATATTTCATTCATAGGGCCTTAAAAATGTACTTTTTGTTACATTTTTTAATGCACTGCTGTTTAATATTGTAAGTTTAATGATTTCAATTAATTAGACATGCTTTATGATGAATAAAATGTAACCATGAAAACAGTGTCTAGGAAAATTAAAATGGAAAAACCAAAAAACAATAATAAAAAAATACAATGGATTTCATAGGACCCTACAATATCAACTGATACAGATAAATAAAAAAGAAAACTGTAATTTAAACAATATGGTACAAATATATCATGGACCCATTACATGAAACACTGCTTAAATGATTGGTTGTGTTTTAATGTCACCTTTTGAAACACAGATCTTTTTAAAAACATACCTAAAATTCGCTGGCACAGTGGTGTGAACAAGCAACCTTTTTTAAAACATAGCCTAAACATAAAAAACTTATGAATGAATAGGAAACCTAAATGAAACCTAAACCTAATGAATAGGAATGAATGAATGGGAAATATAAAATAGTTTGGTTTATTGTCCCACAAACAGAAGTTGCCCTCAATTGTGTACAGTACTGTGGAAAAGACAAATCAGTCCTTCCTGTTACGCCTGAACTTTGCACAGTCTTCTCCATTGAAGTCGCTCCATATCAAAGCCTCCGCAGCTGACAACAGCATTTTCAATCCTAGTTAGAGGCGGAGTGAGATACTGCAGATACTACTGAATCGGGTGCTGAATTTGAGTGTGCTGCATATTACCCATGTGACAGTTTCACATGGAGTTACTTGCAGAAAGCACGTGCATCCCTGAATGTCTAAAATGAATCGTATGCAGGGAAAGGAGGTGATTTTTGATATTCTTGAACGTTTTTGTTATTCGAGAGTACTTGTTCACACCTGATTTAAACAAAGATATGACAACTAGCAAAGCCTAAGGCCCCGTCCACACGGAGACGCGTTTAGTTGTATACGCATACATTTTGTATCGTATAGGCGTTTCATCCAGACGGATCCGGCGTTTAGGGTGAGTAAAACCGATATTTTTTCAAACCGGGTCCCAGAGTGGATAAATATGAAAACTCCACCCTTGCGTTTTCGTGTGGACAGTGAATCCGTATATTTTCTGAAACGATGACGTCATCAGCCCACGTCTCGCCCCTAGTCAGACACCGCTACGTCACGTAACGGCAACAAAAACATGAACAAACACTGAATGATTGTCTTTTTATTAACTAACATTAACACAGATGAATAAATGTATTGTTCCATGTTCGTTTGTTTACTGCGCGCAAGGTTTATGCGCATAGTCCAAGTCTTCTTCTTGGAAGTGATAGTGGATAGTGGAAAAGATTGGATAGTGAAAGCTCTGGCTTCGTGTGGACGTAGCCTAAATTTCTACAGGTCACACCTGCAGCCTGATTGAATGCCAAGATCTTACTGGGATCATCATACATTCTGAGAAAAAAATGGGACAAAAAAGGACAAAAAATTGCATGGTGTATATCCAGCTTTAGAGATCATCTGATCTGGTCTGACACAATGGGGACGTACTTTAACCGAGATGAGTGAAATGTCGGGACGCACTGAACATAGACAGTCTGCCTTTTAGGAGTCTGTGCTGCGCTTCAGGCAGAAATACAAAGAAAAACCGGGAGCGAACAGTGAGATTCAGCAACACACAGCGGAAACAGATATTTCGATCGAACAGCAGGGGTCTGGCTTTGCAGTCTGTTACATCACTCCATCTTATATTGTTTCAGTGTAGCGTTAAGGCTGTTCAAAGGGCTCAAGAGACACAAGTAGCTTGATGATAATAAGAGCTGATGGTACATACTCATCTTAAACTTTTTGGAACACTGCATAATTTTCATGAAGTGGAAAACAAGTAAGCTGTCCCCTCAAGGGTCCAGTGTTAGCAACCAGCGAGTAACAATTTGTTAGACAGTGGTAGAGGTATTTATAATTTATAGAGAAATTTGGAAGACAAAAAAAAAATGTTAATGCCGTGAGTGTAAGATGATTTAGTCAACTTCTTAAAAATGTATGAATGACGGCGCACATTACATAATATAAAAACAAGTGGCATTTATTTTTAAGAATAAGAAACCAAGCACAACTTTCAAACAAACATTTTACCAAAATACACTACTGTTCAAGAGTCTGGGGTCAGTAAGTTGAAAAAAAATTTATAATAAAATATAATGAAAAGTAACAGCAAGAACTCATTAAATTGGTCAGAAATTACAGGATGTTTATAATGTTACAAAAAAATGGATTTCAAATAAATGCTGTTCTTTGGAACTTTCCATTAATCAAAGAATCCAGAAAAAAATGTATCCTGGTTTGCACAAAAATATCAAGCAGCACAAAAGTTTTCAAGTTTGAATATAATAAGAAATATTTCTTGAGCATAATAAAATCAGCATATTAGAATGATTTCTGAAAGATCATATGACATTGAAGATTGAAAATGCAGCTTTGCCATAACATAAATAAATTTTAAATTATATTAAAACAGAAAACGGGGGAAAACATTTTTTTTTAATTGTAATAATATATCCCAATAGTATGGTTTTTACTGTATTTTTGATCCAATAAACACAGCCTTGGTGAGCATAACTTTTTCAAAAATATTTTAAAAAATCTTAATTTCAAAAGGTATATAGTGTTTGATAAAAATGTTCAATTCAAAAACTGAAAATTAAATGTAAAACGATAACCATATTCTGTTTATGATTTAATAAAAATAAAAGTATGTTTATCAGTACATAGCAAAGGCCAATAAGTCATGTGCTTCAAAGTCAAGACAAGGTTTGGTTTAGCCACACTGGCTCATAATACTGGTTTCATGTGTGCCCTCTCACACAGATGAGTATGCACAATAGTTACATAAATTCTCTGAAATATGGTTTTTAATCTTATCAAAAATGCCACTTTGGTGCTAAAGTACGCATCTAGTGGCCGTTGTAAAAATAAAACCCTACAAACCTTAACAGGTTCTTAATAATTAAGGACGCCTGTCATTTAGGATTGTGCTGTGTAATTGGACTTCATTTGTGGCCTGGAAACTACCTTTGACTAAACCTTTGTGCTGGACACAAAGAATAATGACTTAACTGCTAGGTTTATACCTGGGCAATCTATAATTGCTGATACAGATCAAAACTGACCTGTTTTAACTGTCATATGAAGAAAAAAATTCAATAGAAAAATCCTGGAAACCTGCCCATTCGAGAATATTCAAAACACACACCACAGACATTTCAGGAACTCTACGTAAGTACGAGGAATCTGGGACAGGTGTGATAAGCAAATGTACCTTATCCCATGAAGACTTGCATCACCTCTGACAATCACTGGAGCTACAGGCTAAACTAAACTCTTTTGGGAAACTCCCGATTTAACAGACTTCACATATTTAAAAGGACAGTTCATCTAAAAATGAAAATTATCTCTCACATCATTCAATCTCATAACATTTTTGATGTTTTGTTGATGTCTTAAGTCATTTAATGGCTTTTCTTCAATAGAACTAACAAGGCTGCCAAGCTCCAGTAAGTACAAAAAGTGTTAGAAGCCACAGTGTGAAAAACAGCCAGAAATGTATGTTATTAACTGAAAACCTTGTCTTGACAGCTGTAGTCTACATTCACTTTTATTCTATGGAAAAGAGCAGCTTGGACATTCTGCAATAAAAATTGTTTTAACTATCCTTCTGAAAGCTTTAGGTACATACAGCAGAGGAACTCCACAGATGGGCGTGTACAGAAAGCAAAATGAATGAACTGAAATATGATGCTTTGACCTCATTAGTTTCTCAGTTGCCCTAATATAGTGGTGTTTCAGTAGAGTAGGCCGCATGTAAATGGTGCTGTGCAAGACCATCCGCTTATTTGGCTTGTAAATCATTCTCTGATGACAAAACATGGGAGTATATTACGACAGCCTCAGCGGAGGATTGTGATAGGAGTGCCTAAGTGTTTTTCTACGTTGTCAAGGAAGTAACAACAGTTACAGGGTTGTACTTACTGTACAGTGAAAACTTGTAAACAAAATATCACCTGTATCAGCTCATTAGACCATTATACCTAAGGGCATAGCATTACCAAATGGTGCTGCGCAAGACCATCCGCTTATTTGGCTTGTAAATCATTCTCTGATGACAAAACATGGGAGTATATTATGACAGCCTCAGCGGAGGATTGTGATAGGAGTGCCTAAGTGTTTTTCTACGTTGTCAAGGAAGTAACAACAGTTACAGGGTTGTACTTACTGTACAGTGAAAACTTGTAAACAAAATATCACCTGTATCAGCTCATTAGACCATTATACCTAAGGGCATAGCATTACAGCAGTGTTTCCAGATCAGCATTGCGGTAATTGGGTTAATTAACATCATTCAAATTTACAGTAATGATACATGACATAAACATATTTGTTTAAATAGATGTGATGCTTTAAAGAAATCAAATTTCTGGTTTAGGATGCATATCAAATACATATCAATAACGCATATCAAAACTAGTGTTGCAACAACTTATGCATAAAACGCTAATAATTTTGATTAGTGATTAATTGCATCTGTGTGCACGGAAAACACATTTAGTCTGGTAAGCATTAATATTAGTTAACTTTTAGTTTGTGTTTTTTTCTTTATCATTTTAATTTAGTGATTTAATTGAATTTCTTTGGATTTACAAATCCTTGGGAACTTTTGGGATAACGCAAGTACACAACTGCATGAAATATATCACACTGTGCAAGTAGTTTTTGGATATTTTATGATGAAGATGTTACATATTGTGCCTTTAAAATACAATGCGTGTATAATGTTTGATGGACAATATTTGGCACAATGTAAATACAGCTTATATACAGAAAAACACATTTTCTAATCTAAACCATGGTCATAAATGCTGGAAAAAGCACACTGTATGTGGTAAAATCATGTCACATGACATAAACGGAGGCCTAATTCTATATTTATGAACATAGTGAATGAACAAATGCCTCATTACCAATACAAAGACAACATAAAGAACCACATTATAGGCTCAGGAGGGGTGAAGCCCAATGAAACAAGAGAGTCTATTTGGTCCTACCTCTGTTTTAGGTTGGGGAGAAACACTGGCCCCCTTCATATAATTAATTAATTAACACTAATTAATATCACTTTGTGCTCCCGTGCTGTGCATGTCCTATTTTTAAAAGCCCAGGCACACAAAGAGAAAATCCCCATCAAAACACACCCATAGTGTCCAGTCAATACTGCCTGTAATGTTTCTTTAACTTGGTGTGGAAGAATTCAGTTGAAGGGAAAGAATGCATGATTGGCAGATTATGTAAGATTAGGGATATGATTAAAGTTTTGACAGCTTGTAATGGCTACATCATTCTTTATAGCTGCCCGAGCACATATTATGACATCATAACAACTGACACCATAAAAAGACTGGATCTTCTAATGACATGAATGCTGTTTCATTACATTCCGTCATCTAAGAAACCTTGCGTATGCAAATAAAATCCAAATAAAATAATATTAGCTTAGCAACATGCTAACACATGATCAGAATCAACTGGGAGTGTCTCTTACACACTACACACATTGTTAATGGTGTCTTCAGTCAAGAGCACTTCATCCATACATTTGTGTTAGGATTCTCATAGCTTCATAACATTAAGGTTGAAAAACTGATGTCACATGAACTATTTTAATGATGTCCTTACTACCTTTCTGGGCCTTGAACGTGGTAGTTGCGTTGCCGTCTATGCAGAATCAGAAAGCTCTCGGATTTCATCAAAAACACCTTAATTTGTGTTCTGAAGAACCATGAAGGTCTTACGGGTTTGGAAGGACATGAGGGTGAATAATTAATGACAGAAATTTCATTTTTGGGTGAACTATCCCTTTAATATAAAGTAGAATTATTATACTAATACGCTTCTATAAAAGGACTCAGTCATTCACAGGGATTTTCACATCACATGGATTAATCAATACTGGTTCCTCAGAGAAATGCTGAATTGACTGAGAAACTTGCTCATCAACTATTTCCTGTGAGTCTGGAAAAACTAACATGGAAAATGAGTGCACTGAAGTGATGGGAATTCTAAAGAATGTACGGTGAAGTACAGTATCAGAAAAAGGGCTCGGAAAAACTCCTTATGGGTTTCTCACACTGGAAATCCATTATTTAAGCATAGCTCGCCCCAAAATAATTTACTCGAGTGTCATCATAAAAATGTACGGCTTTCTGTATGTCTTTCTTTCTTGTGGAACACAAAAGAAGGAATTTTGAAGAATCAAAATTGGACCTCATTGACTTTTCATTGTCTGGACAAAAAAAAAAAAAGATATATTATTATTATTGTTGTTGTTTAAACTATAATTATGAAAAATTAAGATATAATATTGATCTAATATATATTAAGATATGTATTATGGTTTTAAATTATAATTATAGTAATGAAATGTGCTTCAGTTTGAAACTGACTATAGAGTTATTTAATAAATTTGCATCCTTTGATTTGTTAATCACACTAAGCTATGTCAATTATTGTGCAGCCCCATTTCTTTATTTTACATCCTACATAATTAATCATTAGCGTTTCATCAATTTGCAAAGCCCCTTTTGGGAAACCCTGTTCTAAATGATGACAGAAAAACATGAATGGCATGTCTGATGGAAGACAGCCTTGGATGCCACATCTCAAAGCCTTAACAACAACCGCAAAAACATAAGCAGACAAGATAAATGACATTGCATCATCTTTCATGCAGTGGCATTTTTGTATGTCTAAAAGTCTTGCTTTTAATCTCCCTATTATTAACCCTCATTCTGGATTTCTCACAAATATTCAGAACACAAAAGGAAGTAGCATGCATGACGAAGCTTAAACGGAAAAATCAATCAGCTGAAACCGGTATGATCTTTGAACCATAAAAGCTGATACTGCATGAAGAAGCAGTGACGGAATCTCTAATAAAAGCCAAGAAGGGAAACCATTAATCAGACTAGAAACTCTCTTTGGTGTGTTTAGCATGCATGCCATTCCACACCTCATCCTGTCATCGTGTGAGCCTGACTGCTTTGCTAATTGTTCCAATGCATTTCCTGCCACCGTAATGAGATGGAACTTCTCATCAGAGTCAATACAATCAGCTACAAGTTTGCCAGGGTCATTTACAAGTGAGGAGCCTTGCTACCAAGATACAGGAATGACTGTCACACAGCACTCACCTCAGCAGAAGTGGCCAAACTGCATCATTTTGATATATGTGAGTGCTATATTGACACAAATAATACAAGCAGTTTGTGAAAAAGTGTGATACTTTTGTTTCATTATCTCAGAGTCCGAGCTCTCAGTGTGCTGATCTGTTGGGCTTGAAGGACACCGTAATAAAGGCCACAGATAAAGAGTGGAAAAGCTGTTGTGGTGGGAGGGAGCTGATGAGGAACTGAGGAGAGACCTGTGTGACTGGTTTTGCATGGTTTCTTGTAGCTGCGTAACGAAAAGGCCTGGATCCACGTCAGCTGTTTAACTGAGCTGCGAGTGTTTGCAGCAGCTGTAATGATTTGATTTTGGTTAAAAAGAGAGATCAGAATAATCGTAGCACACTGTATGCACTGTAAAACTGGGTCTAAAAATTGTGGTTAAGGAATGTATTTGTCCTCAAATATTCAATGCACTTTTGTTAACCAGAGCTACCTGTTTGACTAAACAATGGCAGATAGGGGAGGGCAGAAAGATCAGTAGTGCTTGGAAAACCCGTCTGGAAACAACTTATTGCGCAAAATTCATAAAAACAGCATATTTCACCTTTAAAGTCAACATGAAACATCATTCGCAACCTACTTCATAATGTGGTGTATTTCAGAGTAAAACAGGATATTTACAGTATTATATTACTTACATTACCATTCAAACATTTAGGGTCTGTATAAATTTTTTTTCAGCAAAGATACAAGGACATTTTCCAAAAAAAAGAGACAGTACAAAAACGTGTAATGTTACAAAAGATTTTCATTTCAAATAAATGCTGTTCTTTTGAACTTTCTATTCATCAAAGAATCCTGAAAAACAAATGCATCACGGTTTCCACAAAAATAAATAAATAAACAAATAAATAGAGCAGCATAACTATTTTCAACACTCTCATAACAATAAGAAATGTTTCTTGAGCATCAAATCAGCATTTTATAATGATTTCTATAGGATTATGTGACACTGAAGACTGGAGTAATGTCTGCTGAAAATTCAATAAATAAATTACACTTGAAAAGATATTAAAGTAGGAAAAATTCAATTGTAATATTTCACGATATTACAGCTTTTACTGTATTTTTGATAAAATACTGTAACTGCAGTCTTGGGTACCATAAGAGAATTTTCAACCTCAATTCTTACAGTTGAATGTTTGAATGCTAATGTAATTCAAAATTAGAAATTACATTTTGAAGAAAAATTCTGAAGACAAATTTTTTTCTTTGGAATATAATGCACCGATACATTTTATTATTTTTTTTGCAAAAAGAACAGCATTAAATATTGACATCTGTGAATTCATGTTGACTTCAAAGACTGCTTGAATGAAAAGCTAAAAACATTTATTCACATTTATGAATAACAGTACTTACTAGAAATAAACAAACTTTTCTTACATCCCTAGTATATTTCTGCTTGGGAATGATGGATGTCAGGAAGTCTCAGGTTTCCCTGGATTCTCCAGACTTTCCCTTTAGGCTACAGGGTAAAGGGTTAGTACAAAGCTCTGTGTCTCTCTAGCCACACCCTGATCACTGTCTGGCAGCACACTCACAAAAGCCCTACAGGGAAAGGTCAGGTGTTTCCTGGAGAACGCGTTATACTTTTTTCTTTTCAACCTCTTTGTCCACTGTCCAGGAATAACTGGCCGATTGTCTGAATCACTGTGAAATCTGACACTAGTGTCTGATTGTGATGGATCAGGAGTGAGGCTTTGTAGCAGGGGTTAACAGGTGAGCTGCCCTGGGAGACAATGAAAAGTAACAGGAGGAGAGCAGGTGCACTAAATAAATGTTTCATTGCACCCCTTTTCCCAATTCTGTATACGGACATAATAAAAACTAATTGGGAGGCTATACTGCATTGCATCGCTCATCGCTGCAGCTCAAACAGTAGAGCACACCACTAGCAACACCAGGCCATGAGCTCGAATCTCAGGGAAAGCAAGATCTGATAATGTGTGCACCTTGAATGCAATGTAAGTCACCTTGGACAAAAGCACCTGCCAAACGCATGAAGGTAAATGCATTTAGAGATAAGGTACATGAAGGTACTTTTTTTTTTTTAACACAAAAAGGTGCATGAACATTACAATAAAAGCCCTTTAGTGCTTCTCTCAGATTTCTCTCTCCAGCCCTCATAGAGACTCTTGTTTCTGCATCAGTTACTTTAGCAGTGGCTTTAACCGAGCCATGAGTGAATGGAGTGTGATCGCACATCCAGCCCATGCTCCACTCCCCCTGGACCTGCACACGACTTGTTTACCTGCC
Organism: Sinocyclocheilus rhinocerous; assembly: GCF_001515625.1. NCBI lineage: Eukaryota > Metazoa > Chordata > Actinopteri > Cypriniformes > Cyprinidae > Sinocyclocheilus > Sinocyclocheilus rhinocerous. The sequence goes on from NW_015645543.1 coordinate 2,094,058, forward strand.
CAGAGGCACTGAGAGACCTCAACAGTGACGTAACATACGGTTTAATCAAGGAGATGCAGTAACAGGAACAGAAGACCATAGAATACAACAAAAAGCACAGAGAACAAAAATAGAAAAGGGGCGTTTTTGTTGAAACAGCACAACAGAAGAAAAGACGGCTCACAAGTGAGTCTACTTGGGGCTAATGACTCTTTTTGTCCACCCCAACAAATCTAGGTTGTGTTGGGGTCAATTCAACAAAACCTCCCACTAAGGAGGGGGGTCGAAACTTAGGCAGGGGTGCATTGTGTGCCCCAAACTAATCCTCTTTCTGAGAGCAATAACCAGCGAAAGACACAAAGCTCCAACAACAGACTACATAGTAAATTACACACTCAGCATTAAACAATACGATGCAATTTAAAACAATTTATAAAATGATTTGTCATTCAAAATGTGCTTTAAGTTACGTTTAGGTGCACATCTACTTCTTTTCATGAGTTCTTTAAATGAGACCCCCCTAAACATTATCCCCTGGTTTCACAGACAAGGCTTAAGCCTAGTCCCAGACTAAAATGTAAATTTGAGCCGTTTCAACTGAAAGAAACTCACACTGATTGATCTTAAAATATGTCAGTGCCGTTGTTTTGTCTCGAGATGCACACCAGTAATGTTTTTTTAAGGCACGGTTATAAAAATTACTCAAGTGTCCTAATTGAACTATGGCTTAATCCTGGTTTAGTCTAAGCCCTGTCTGTGAAACCAGGCCTATGTAGGCACGGGCCGATTACCGGTTTCAAGGTATACCGCGATTTGAAAATGTCACGGTTTCAAAACCGCTAATATTTTCCGTTGTCTTTATTTTTCTTCTTTTTAGGAAACAAATCAAAGAAAAAATAAGCAAATTCTACTGTTCCTAATATTCTGTATGTTGCTCAAAAACAAAATATATTCTGTTCAGCAGAAAAAAATGTAAAAAAATTTTTTTTTTACCCAGTCATTAAAAAATATCACATTTTAGAGCTGTAACGACAATACCGTGAAACCGTGATATTTTTGCTTAAGGTTATCATACCGTCAAAATCTCATACCGGCCCATACCTAGGCCTATGTGTTCTTAGATGAATGATAATATTAGATAAACATCTTATTTAGTAAAAGCAAGTTCGTCTGAGAAAAAAACACATGGTAAATTTGTTCCTTGGTCTTCCATACAGATTATCAAAAAAAAAAAAGCAGATTATTAAGATTAATTAGGAGATGAGAAAGAGGGGGTTGCCACAGAGTCCAATCCAGTTAAACAAGGATAATGCCTGACTATCTATCCCCCTTGAACCAGTGGCCTACACGGGAAAAATGCCTGGCTGTCCATTCAATAGTATTTGTTCTCAGTGTAATCGATGACACACATGGGCAGGGTGGTTATGATGACATCACTGGTTTGGCCATTTTATGATCATTGAGATAACAGCACACAAGCTAATAATATACGACCTGAAAGCTGTGGAACACTTTTAGGGCAAAATATCTGAACAATACCAGAACACAAAGGCCAAAATAAGGGACTGAACTGGTGTAATATGAATCCACCCTTATGGTGACTCTGTGAGAACCAGACTGAACTGAACAGTCTATCCACGGCTGTAGACTGGAGAAAAAAATATTCATTTTGCATACAAGCCCAAACAACTTGGAAAGACTGAGTCACCTGCAGCATTAGTATGTGACCATAAATATGAGGCTATACCAAGGTATTTCCTAGTCTGTAAAACCATATTTAAATCTAGCTTTCCCAATGTAAAATATATGTCCATGAGAGGTCAAAATAGAATACAAATAAACAAATATCAGTTCATATTTGTGGAATTACAAGGCATAACTGCTAAGTTTATATTACTTTTTCCAGTCGTTTTGTACCAATTACTATATGATAAAATATTTTACAGTTAAATAAGTAGATTTACTAATTACATTTTTCATTATTCATAATAAAACTTCCTAACTATGGAAACCCTGAGAATAAATGTACAATGGTAATATTAACGATCCCAACCAGCACAAAAAAACGAAAAGATTTAGGACTAGGGATGTAACGATTAACCGCGAGCCGGTTGAAAATCGATTAAAATATGTGACGATTCAAATCGGTTGAGATGCCAAACAAATCGCGATTCAGTTAGGGGTAGGAGTTTATATGAATGTATGTCTGAGGGGAACTTACTGTCTTTCGATGGTATTTTTTCTTTTCCTCTTGCCTCTGTATAACGCATATTAAAGTTCATAAGTGCAGCGCTGCTTTGTTTACAGCGGAAACCACTATATAGACAGCATTATTTGACAACAAAGACGCATTTGAACGCGCTCAAAGATGCTGTCTAGATAGGGAGCTCAATTGGTTTTCGAAACACAGCGAACACCGAAACTACCTAACGTTACAGACCGAAACCAACAGAAACACACACCTGTCCGCGACACTTCCCTGTGTTTATAGGAAGTTAAAGGCAGTTAAGCAGAAATGCAGGGCGTCAAATAGTTGAATATTACCTTTTGTGAGCTTTTATGATGCTTTGAGATAAATTAAAATATTTCAAGCTAGTCATGCTACATTAAACGAGGATTTAAGATTGGTGAAGGCGTTTCGCGTCGTTTACCTCACACAGTAAATAAATTCTTATATTACCGTTCACCTGTCTCATATTATTAACTATTTATTTAGCTATTTCATGGTGAAATAAAACTAATTCCAACAACTCACCCTAGAGTACAGTTCAGTCACAGACATGATCCCAAATAGAGCAGCTCCCACCTAAACTAGTTACATCAGCACACGTAAGGTTAATATATCTCCGTTTGAATACGATGATATTCCCAACAAGTTTTATAATCCAGGTTTCCTGTGTCTTGTCACCACTCCATGTCGTCCTGTCGAGCTGGTTTGTACTTTTGAACTCCCTCTGACTGCTAATGTTAGCGCGTTAGCCGCGCCTGATCACGGCAGGTGTCTGTCCCCATAATTGAAGTCGAGTTGGACAAGCCCCTTTCATCTCCTCCTCCATATATTAAAAATCAAGTTCAAATAAGCGATGACCACGACTAATCACTGAGTCATAATAATGACTAAAAGGTACTGCTACATATGAGGAAAAAGTATGTAATTGTCAAAAAGGAGTGAAGTTGCTTCCCTTCTCCATGGACTCTACTATCATGCTGTCTGACATGACCGCAGTGGCAGAGGCTCATGGATCACTGGCACAATTCAGTGTCTACAGCGACACCCTCTGGCCAATTACAGCACTGCACTAAAAATCACATTGTGACGGAAATGAGAATGTTGTGGTTAATTCTAAGTGAAGATTTAAAGACTTCTAAAGAAGTGAAGATTTTTCTACTTAGACAGCAATAAGAAAATATTACTAGTGCATTTTTAAAGTGTTTGCCTTTGTAAAAGTGTCGTTTACATTTAAATTAGTTCTGAACACCAAATGAGGAGAGATGCAAAGCTACAAGCATTTGTCTCATAGCTGTAAACGAGATGTAAATATACACGTATGTGTGAATGACAAATAATGATGTCCAAAAGTAAAAAAAATGAGAACACTTTTAAAAATCTAAAAACTTAATGAAAAAAAAAGATGAGGGCCTAAAAGGATCCTCTCTAGTTTACTTGTCATATGACAATATTTTAAAATAAACCAAAATCATAAACAAAGGCACTTCCTTTAATAAATCCAATATTTTTTTTCCAAGTTTTTCTTTATTCTTCTGTATTGCACTTCTGCTCTAGCTTGTGTACCACTAGCTTACTGAAAACTTGCCATTATATACTGTGAATACTAATAGCCGCGTTTGGGTCTTATGATAAATTGTTAGTGTTGGTTTTCATTTGTAAGTCACTTTGGATAAAAGCATCTGCTAATTGACTAAATGCAAATTTAAATGTAAAATAGCTGGTTATTTTGTTTTTAAGAAATAACAATATCAACTTTTTCCAATAATGTAATTTTTTTAGAGACTGTTTCTTTTCTCTGGACAGTTATTCCATACATATTTGCCTTTAGACCAAACAATAATGTCAAAAGTAAAAATTCTACATTTACTTTTAAATCAAAAATTGAATAAATGTTTCTTCTAGAAAATGAGTATTCAAGTCAATTTTTTAATTAACTGCAGTCTTATTTACCTTTTTATTTATAATTTTTGAATGGCTTAATAGATCCAGACAAAATATATATTTTAGCATTTTAGATTACATGAATGTTTACCCCATTAAATTATTATAACTTTAAATTACTTTTTTGTCTCCATCTAGACCTGGAAATACATAGTGTTAAAATAGTCTACATATTACACAGTATAAGCTATTAAATGCAAAGAAACACATCATTGCACCAATATTACATAACTAATTGGGCCCATTTCATACAATGTGAATTTGAACACAAGACTCTATATATACATGTACTTTCTTGTGTTTCTCAGAAATATTTGAGAGCAGAAGCTGCCTTGAATAATCAGATAATGGCTTAATAGATCCAGACAAAATATATATTCAAAGAAACACATCATTGCACCAAGATTACATAACTAATTGGGCCCATTTCATACAATGTGAATTTGAACACAAGACTCTATATATACATGTACTTTCTTGTGTTTCTCAGAAATATTTGAGAGCAGAAGCTGCCTTGAATAATCAGATAATGTGGACTGTGTATGCTCAGTGTCTGCATCATTAATCAAAGACACAAAGCTGAGCAACACAGCAGCCTCTCTACTCTTATCTGCAAAATGCAGAGTGGACACAAGCCACGAGTAAACCATAGGATGAAACATAAATTCAGAAGGAGAAAAGCCTAAGTACTGTTCACATCCTGAATAAAGACAGAAAAAAACACATTAACAGATGCATGAACGTGTTTAGCTTAATGTATTTATTCATAAAGCTGTAACCTGTAACTCTCAGTGGACCACATACTGTAATTAATGTGATGTGGAAATCTAAAATGAAAGAGTAGCAATGCCTGACCTACCTTGACATAAAGTTCATGTTCACGCATCTTCTTTTAGAAATTGTACAAATATCCACAGACACAATGATCATCAGAGCTGTTGTATATTCCTCATGTCATGCTTAAAAAGATTGTATAGCGTTACTTTGCCGAATTTTGTAGTCTCAAACTGGCTTGGGTAAAAGTTAAACTTGTCTGAACAGCCAGGTGAGAAAGAAAAATGACAAAAATGACATCAGACCAATTGCTCCACACCCATACCACTCCTAGGTAAGGTATTGGGTGTTGACTAACTTCTTCACCATATACGAGCTGTCGTGGTATTTGCAGAGTCAAAAGTTTTCCACCCACTCATTCACCCACTAATCATTTAACCCAGCAGCTTATTGGTCTAAAACCTTGTTGCTAAATCATTATGGAAATAATCTGCATGTTAACTGTGTCATTTTTTAACCTTAACCTTTTGACCTCTTTTGATACTATGTTTCATAGCAATCCTGGACAGTTTCCCATTGTTTTTAATTAGATGCTTGGTGTTAGAAGCATTGTATAAGGATGTCTGACTGACTTGCAAAAAGAGGACACTATTCACAGTCTATTCATTGAAATGATTAGCTTTCTTTAAATAATTAACTTTTAAACATGCAAATATCTACCTCAAAAACAAGTTAATCCAGTCAGACTTGTATTTAAGTCTGAATACAAACTTTAGCACAGGGATAATGAATCTGATCACAGATCACACGAATGTGTAAAATATACAATATCTAGTTATTCAGAAATGAGCATGTAAGGTATTTAAGCATGGAAGTTCACTGAAAGTTTTTTTTTTTTTTTATATCATTTTTAGGATATTTTATACTCATGCTATGAATAATGTTGAGAATAGAATGTGTTGGATTTATGCCAACTGTGCACCAAAGTTGGAGCAGGGGCGCTCTCGTCTCCTGAAGGGATGAACTGCTGTGGTGCCAGATATTGGCCTTGAGAGGATGTCCTGGATCTTCTTATTGTACTGCTCCTGGTACCATAGACCCCTCTGGAACTCGTGTTCTTTCTCAGCTTGTTCTGTTTCATGAATGCGCTGGCGGTGCAGCATCTGAGTCAATAAATCAGCCTTATATTCTTGAGTGGCCTCCCTTAAACTGGAAATGTAGGAAACAAAATATTATTTTTTGTATGTAGGTATGATTAAGTTGAACAACTTTGACAGACAGGAACCTACCGAATCTTTTCTTCTTCATTCAGCAATTTGTTCTCTTCAAGGATTCTGTCGAGCTCCTCTCTTTCTTTGAAAGGCTCAGCCTGTTTCAGCATATTCTCATTTACTAAAGAAAGAGAAAAATAGCACTGTCATAATATATATTTTATATTAATATAATAATCATAATATATCATATAATACATTATATATATCTTTTAGTGTTTGTGTGTGTGTGTGTGCATATATATATATATATATATATATATATATAATGAAATGTTTTTGTAGATAAAATATATAATATAAAATAAAAAAATGTATATATAAATATATACAGCATATATATACAGCATATATATATATATATATATATACGCACACACACACAC
>NW_015645543.1:2100939-2101105 GCF_001515625.1 Sinocyclocheilus rhinocerous
TATTATTATTATAGGTCTAGAAAAATTGTGCTGCATAATATTTTTGTCAAAACCATGATACATTTCTTATCAGGATTCTCTGATGTATAATATATATATATATATTTATACATTTATACACACACACACACACACACACACACATATATATATATATATATATATA
>NW_015645543.1:2101354-2108872 GCF_001515625.1 Sinocyclocheilus rhinocerous
TTATACACACACACACACACACACATATATATATATATACATATATATATATATATAAATATATACACATATATTGATATTATGGCTGTTTTTAAAGCATTTTTCTTACACTTTTCCTGAATCTGCAGTCGGCGAGTGTCTATGACATCCTTCATAAGTCGGTCTCTTGCTGCCTTTTCCTGATGCCACTGTGCCTCCCTGCGAGCCCAGGCCTGCTGCAGCTCTGATTCAAATAGCTGCTCCGTCTCAGCTTCTTGCCGTTTCTGCTCTTCCAGCTGCTCTGCCAGATACTCCCTGTACCTGCGCTGCTCCTCTTGACACTCCAGCTGTTTAGGAAGAACATTTTATAAAAAATGAGAAATTTACATTTCTTTAAGTGATGGTCAAAAATGGCCACAGTGTTGGCTGAAATCTAACCTTTTTGAGGACCTCATCTTGCTTTTCATCTCTCTCTTCAGTCATTAGCTGCTCCAGGATGCTCATATCCAGAGCCAGCTCTTCCTGCCGATCTCGTGCCAGGCGCTTCATCTTCAGCCGAAGCGAAAGGTCCAGCTGTTTACGTCGTTTCTCCTGGTCTTGGAGCTTCTGTCGGTGTTCTCTCTCTGCCTCCACACGAAGCATCTCCCTGTGCTCTCTCTAAGGAGCACAGCGTTCACACAAGTGAGTGTCGCACCTTCAAAGTTTTACTGTATTTTTAAACATTTGTTAATGCAGCAAGTCAATTTAGGTATCACAACATTAAAATGTATGGTTTGTAAAGATTTGTTGAGATTTGCTAAAGATTATATTTAACAGTGGTATACTTTTTTTTATTCATGAAGTTTTTAAATATTATTTTTAACAAGATAATTGTATAATATTTACATTTATGTATTTATATAACTTTAACATTTGTTTATATTTAATAATATAAGTGTATATTAAATAATATATACTGTATATAAACATATTATTAAATATTAATATAATTTTTTATTTTTTAATTAATACCACATTACAACTATTTAAAGATTAATATCGAGATTTGCTTACATTATAAGATTATATTTAACAGTACCAGTAGTATACTTTTTATGTAGTATTTAAATATAATCTTTTATTTAAAAAAATTGTATTGATTGCATTTATAATATTAGAAAAATTAAATAAAATATAAATATCAGAACTATAATTAATAACACATTACAAAAAAAAATAAAAAAAACTCAACAATTACAGAAGAATACATTCATTTAATAAAATTGAAGTGACCATTAAGGAAATTTAAATTTAATGATAAGGGAAATGAGCATGCCTGAAATGTTACAATTAAATGTTAAAAAAAAAAATTCCAAAATTGGCCAATAACCGATATGGTACAGACATATCATGCATCCCCAATAATAACTGTGGCTTGATTTGATTGATTCATCCTATTGAATAATATGATCAATACCAGTAACTGGGCCTCCTCTTGCTTCAGTTGCTTGGCCCGTATTGTCTGCTGCTCAGTCGTTTCCATCTGTGCCTGCAGGAATTCCTTCTGCTGGAGGTTGTTCTCTCTTTGCCATTGAACCTCTTGGTTATGACGCTCCTCTTTAGCCAGCCTGTCGCTCTCCCACATCTGGGCGAACAGTCTGTCTTCCTCTTGTTGCATCCATTGCACTTCTTCCTTAGTACAGATCTGAGCAGCACGCTCAGTGCAGACCTCATCCTGTCTGCGCCTCACCTGCACGGCACGCAGCTCCTCACTTTGCTCTCTAAAACACAGGTAGATGGAACATCTTGTAGTTTGAATCAAAGTTCAAGTACATCCAACCACTAATAATAAGGTCTTCTACCTGAAGAGCTGATCGAGTTTCTCAGCGACAAGTCTCTGTCTCTCACTCTCTCTTCTATCTCGCAGAGTCTTGGCTCTTTCAAGCATCTTAGCTTGCCTCTCCAACGCTGTCTCCTTTTTTGCCTCCATCTCCCTGAAGAGCACCTTCTCCTCTGACTCTAGCAGCTCACGAAGCCTGTCAAAAAAAGAGCCAGACAAGGTCATTACACTATACAATGAGACGATTTCTTAATAATTTATGAGGTTATTCCATTCAAACCTTTCCCTCCTTTCATCAATGTTCATCTGGTACTGCTCTCTTGCTTCCTGCAGATGTCTACTAATAGTGGCCGACACCATCCGGCGCTGTGTGTTCCTTTCCCATTGCATTCTCACATCACAGGAGCTCTGATTCTTGGTAAACTCCAGCACTTCATTCTGTATGGCCTCCTGTTTCCTCCTCCGCAGAAAGAAGTCATCTACGTCTTTGGATAAAGGAGGCTTTGCTCTCTGAAATGCACATATTTGAGATGAATATTAACAAAAACTAAAAAAAATTGAATAATATATATGTACATGATTAAATATTTACATTAAAACAGTACATGAATTTGCATTTATAGTTCTTTTCATTAACGTAACTACAAATATTATAAAAGAGACTAATAGGGATCTAATGTTAGATTGAAAAGTTTGAAAGAACTTTACGTTGGAGAAAGAAAGAAAGAAAGAAAGAAAGAAAGAAAGAAAGAAAGCTTTCCATGTAAATTAAGTCTATGGGATTTTGGGCAGTTTTTCGTCCGATTTAGGAAAAATTGGGTCAGAAATTTTGAATTCAGAAACTACTACTACTACTACTACTACTACTAATAATAATAATATTGACAAACTGCGGTGCTCGGGCCCTAATAATAATAAATCAGTTTGTCAAGCCTTTGACTACCTTTGTCAAGCCAGCATAACTAATAACTAACTCACCAATGCCACTGAATGTCCAGGTCCAGTTACTTCTCGACATCGTGTCCTGCTTCGCTGGGCTGTCAACATGGTAAAAGATTATTTATTTATTTTATTCCACTTTCTTAGAGTCTAGCTAGCTTTAGAAATAACCTTTAGAAATAACCCTCCAACTGTACAGTCGTGTTTACGGAACTGACCTGATGTTGCCATAACAACGACAGGCGAAATCAGTCTGCTTTCAGCTCCTGTTATGTGATAATAACGATGGTGATTAAGACAGCTAGTAATTATGCTTTACCATATTTAAATGCTTTAAAATTAAATGTCGTATCACAAAAAGTGCATTAATCTTATGACTGTGATTTATTTCCCGTGAATATGAATATGATCACCGTGACAGGCGAGCTTTTATTTTGTATAGTTTTCAAGCGTTGGAAACTACAAAAAAATAAAAGCCCAAATTTAGATCTAATATGACTTTTTATTGCTTGTACGACAAGAAAATAATACAAACACAAACAATCAAACATTTACACATCTAATCCTAACCAACATTCTTTACAAACTATAATAAAAAGTGCAGGAACACATAAAATAACATATCTAACTCACATTCATATTTAGTTTATAAATCTGCTATGATATTTTATTTTTTATGGTTTTGGTGGTCTTAGTTACTTAACAGTTTTACAATACAATTCAAGCAAAACAAACACGAAAAGTATAACATGAAATTCTCCAGTTAATATGAAACATTTCCCCTCATTTTTAAAGTTGCTTTTATTTTAAAATTTCTCTCCTCCAAGCGCTTCCGGTGATGTCACGTCTCCAGAACGCGCCAAAGTTTGGACGGACTCGCTTGTATTATCACGGACATTTCTGTCTAGACACTTCTAACGGGTGCGTGTAAATATACTAACAGAATAAATAAACAACCTGCATCAAGTTGGACAGCTTCGACACTGATATTGGTGACACGTAAGGTATGTTTATTTCACAAAATAACACGAAATTAACATTGGACAGGCCAAGCTTATCGGATTTGACGTTTCACTGTATATAACCTAATTAAGTAACGTTACCTAGTCTTATTTAGCATGTGTCATTTTGTTTATTTAACAATTACTCAAAACTAAGATATTCCGTGCAAGTGTTTTAGGCTTTTTATTCCTAAAAAGAGGAATAAAAGTAACATTACTGCTTATTACTAACAAAATGTTCTGACTTGTGTCCACAGATCAGATCATGGCTGTGCCTTTTGTTAAAGACTGGGATGTGGTGCAGACCCTTGGAGAGGGGGCGTATGGAGAGTAAGTGACCAGTGTCCTTTTTATTAGTCTCATCCTGATTCGTTAAAGTCTTCAAATGTATTAATCTACTTTAAATTATTGTAGGGTGCGACTGCTGGTCAATAAGAAGACAGAAGAGGCTGTGGCGGTGAAAGTTGTGGACATGGCAAAAGCCAAGGATTGTACAGGCCAAGCTTATCGGATTTGACGTTTCACTGTATATAACCTAATTAAGTAACGTTACCTAGTCTTATTTAGCATGTGTCATTTTGTTTATTTAACAATTACTCAAAACTAAGATATTCCGTGCAAGTGTTTTAGGCTTTTTATTCCTAAAAAGAGGAATAAAAGTAACATTACTGCTTATTACTAACAAGATGTTCTGACTTGTGTCCACAGATCAGATCATGGCTGTGCCTTTTGTTAAAGACTGTAGTGATGACCGGTTCGCGAACGAATCGTTCAATTTAACCGGTTCTTCTTAGTGAACCGGTTGAACCAGTTCACCAAATCGGACTGAATCGTTTGAAACGGTTCGCGTCTCCAGGTAGCATTAATCCACAAATTACTTAAGTTATTTACTTTTTTAACGTGGCTGACACTCCCTCCGAGTCGAAATAAACCAATATCCAGGAGTAATTAATTTACTCAAACAGTACACTGACTGAACTGCTGTGAAGAGAGAACTGAAGATGAACACGAGCAGAGCAGCATGTGTGCAGCGAGCCGGATAACGAACGTACACGCCCACTGCTGGAGCGGTTCTCGTTCTCGAGTCAAGAACCGGTTGCATCGGTTTTCGGATCACCAGTACACTGAACCGAAAACCGTTTCTTTCGGACACGTCCGATTTGAGAACCGATGAGCTGATGATACTGCGCATGCGTGTAATTTTTCAAGAGGACGAAAAACATGTTATCCAAGTATTTTGTTAAACATCAGAAAGTGTGATAATATAAATATATTTTATTTTACTTTTTAAAAAAAGATGTATCTAATCTGTGTACTTTGTTCAGTTGAAGATTCTGTTAGGTTATAGGCCAAAGGGGTTTGTCAGGGAAGTTGGACAATAATTAAGACTACGTTATATAGGAATAAGGGATGATTTATGAAATACCTGTACTGTAATTATAGTTAACGATGACACATTCACAAATTGAGTTTGTAGTAAATAGAACATGAACACGAGTAGAGCAGCTGATACTGAGTGCGTGCAGCGTGCCGGTTAGAACGGTTCTCGTTCTCGAGTCAAGAATCGGTTGCATCGGTTTTCGGATCACCAGTACACTGAACCGAGAACCGTTTCTTTCGGACACGTCCGATTTGAGAACCGATGAGCTGATGATACTGCGCATGCGTGATTCAGCGACAGCGTGTGTGATCTGAACTACCGAACCGAACAGTAATGACTGTCACAGCACAGCAGCACCGCCCGCCACAGGTGTCTGAACTCTGAACCGGACAACTGATGCCATCGTGAGCGCGGGTGAAACGAGGATAATGGGCCAATCCGGCGAAACGTAAATTTACTTAATTACAAATAAACCGTAATGGATTATACATAGTAAGTGGAGCATAGTTTCTGCGCTGATGAAGACTAATTTATTGACGTCATAACTGTAAAACATCCTAGTTTGCAGATCACTGCCTGTATATGTGTTGATGCTTTAGATACAAAAATCCAAATTGTAAGAAACGTATCAGATTATAATGATGTTTTAATTGACTGATGTTATGATTACTGACTTTATATTTGAATGTGTTAAGCCCGCGATAGACTTGACGCCATTACGTCATCGCCAATGACGTCATTACGTCGAGCGTAAAAGAACCGGTGAACCGGTTTTTTCAACCGGTTTATTGAATCGAACTGTCCGAAAGAACCGGTTCGCAGAAAAGAACCGAACTTCCCATCACTAGTGAGCGGTAGTGTTGGGTCGTTCTTGAACGATTCGTTCGTTTTGAACGAATCTTTAATGTGACTCGGGAAGAACGAGTCGTCTCGGGGAGTGAATCGTTCAGTGGGGAATGCGCAACATCCTATAGGTTCTGTACTGGAATTTGTCAAGTAGTTCACCTGGTTCGAGTCTTCGGGTTTTTCCGAGTCGTTCGTTCATCACGTGACAGCCCATAAGTTTACGTAATGGATTATACATAGTAAGTGGAGCATAGTTTCTGCGCTGATGAAGACTAATTTATTGACGTCATAACTGTAAAACATCCTAGTTTGCAGATCACTGCCTGTATATGTGTTGATGCTTTAGATACAAAAATCCAAATTGTAAGAAACGTATCAGATTATAATGATGTTTTAATTGACTGATGTTATGATTACTGACTTTATATTTGAATGTGTTAAGCCCGCGATAGACTTGACGCCATTACGTCATCGCCAATGACGTCATTACGTCGAGCGTAAAAGAACCGGTGAACCGGTTTTTTCAACCGGTTTATTGAATCGAACTGTCCGAAAGAACCGGTTCGCGGAAAAGAACCGAACTTCCCATCACTAAAAGACTGGGATGTGGTGCAGACCCTTGGAGAGGGGGCGTATGGAGAGTAAGTGACCAGTGTCCTTTTTATTAGTCTCATCCTGATTGGTTAAAGTCTTCAAATGTATTAATCTACTTTAAATTATTGTAGGGTGCGACTGCTGGTCAATAAGAAGACAGAAGAGGCTGTGGCGGTGAAAGTTGTGGACATGGCAAAAGCCAAGGATTGTATAGAGAATGTAAAAAAGGAGGTTTGCATATGCAAGATGCTTTCACACCCAAACATTGTACGTTTCTTTGGGCACAGGAGTGAGGGGACGACACAGTACATCTTCCTGGAGTACTGTAGTGGAGGAGAGCTCTTTGACAGAATCGGTGAGCTAAACATAGATTAGGACATCTTAATTTCATTAGCTTCTTTGTCCAGTATAATGTAGATCTGGTGGGGTCTAAATAATTGTGATGAGGAAATATTGAAGATTCTACTTCAATGTTTCAATTCTAAAAATGTAATTTGTTTCCAATTCTGACAGAGCCAGACGTTGGGATGCCAGAAAAGGAGGCACACAGGTTTTTTCAGCAGCTAATAGCTGGTGTGGTAAGTGTCAGTTTTGAGATGATTTTTCTTTGACTCTGGTGTGTTTGTGAATGGTTTTCACTCCATAGCCACCTTTGTTGTAAAACTAGATTTCTCTCTTGCTTACAGGAATATCTTCACAGTGTTGGGATTACACATCGTGACATAAAGCCTGAGAATATTCTTCTTGATGATAAAGGTACATCTTGATGGTCTTGTGTTAAATGTCATTATAAAACAGATTCTGGCTTCTGATTGGTCAATGTAATGTTCCAGCCACGCTAATATATGTAACTGTGACACAAATTTATGACACCTATAAAACTGTATTCTGTTATTATTAATATCTAAGGAGATATATCATCTTTGGTCAGTGCTGGGGAAAAATGTGAAAAAATAAAT
>NW_015645543.1:2109525-2133822 GCF_001515625.1 Sinocyclocheilus rhinocerous
AAAACTTCATTTTTGATTAGTAATATGCATTGCTAAGAACTTCATTTGGACAACTTTTTAAAGGTGATTTTCTCAATATTTAGATTTTTTTTTGCACCCTCAGATTCTAGATTTTCAAATAGTTGTATCTTGGCCAAATATTGTCCTATCCTAACAAACCATACATCAATAGAAAGCTTGTGTATGATCAGCTTTTAGATGATGTATAAATCTCAATTTCGAAAAATGTACCATTATGACTGGTTTTGTGGTCCAGGGTCACAAATAATATGAAAATAAATTAATAAAAAGTAAATAATCCTAGTGAAAAATAAATAAACTAAAATGTATTTGAAAAACATTTATTTCATGCTATGTATATTACAAATACATATTTATGTACTTAAAAATACCCTGCAGTTGTACTTTTGGTATACTAAAGTGGTATACTTAAAGTCTGCTAAATTGGAACAGCTAATTTTGTGCTTAATGCACTTTAATTGTGCGGAAGTACTGAAGTCCAACTAAAGATATACTAAAGTATATTTAACTGTGCTAAAGTGGAACTATTTCAAGTATACTTCAGGTACACTTTAAATATCTCGCATTCAAAGACGAATATTATCAAAGATTGTTGAATCCTCATCAATAGTGACATTAAAACACATTTTAGGCTTAATATTAAGAAATGTGCATTGTGCACAAGTAGTACTCCAAATAAATTTTAATAAAAATATTTATATCAGTAAGTCTTGAGTGTTATGTCCGTAAATATGGTAATAGATTTGAACTATACACTTAGCATGAAATGTATTTTAAATATATTACTTTTTTACTAGGGGATGAAAATAAGATTAAACAAATTTTGTGAATAAAAAATAATTAAAATGTAAAAAAAAAAAAAAATCAAAATAAATATATAATAAATTTAACAGTACAGTACTATAGTAAGTAGAAAACCTAAATAATGTACCGTAATAGAAACAAATTTTTATATATATATCCTATTTATATTTTTCTCTCAGATAATCTGAAGATCTCTGATTTTGGACTGGCTACCATGTTCCGCCATCGTGGCCGGGAGCGGGCATTGGCCCGTCTGTGTGGCACTCTGCCCTATGTTGCCCCTGAGCTGATGTCACGCTCAGCATTCCACGCTCAACCTGCAGACACTTGGGCTTGTGGCATTGTGCTCACAGCAATGTTAGCTGGAGGTAAGACAAAAGTATTCTGTGTGTGTCAGTCAGAGACTGCATCTTTGTTGAGAGTTTAGCTATTGTAAGCTGCATTTTTCCATAGAGTTACCATGGGACCAACCAAGTGAAAACTGTCAGGAGTATTTGGATTGGCTAGAGAAGAAAATCTACCTCACACCCTGGAAGAAAATTGATGCTGTTCCACTGAGTAAGCTTCTTAAGAGTTATTTAATCCAGTATATTTCAGTATTTAATTTAATTTTCTTTCAGTGTTAATTTAAACCAGACTTGTGGGCTCTTTGACTTGGACCAGGAAGAAGCCACCCAGAACAGATGCACAGAAACATGTTTTAAAACACCTGTGATGCTGAACTTTGTGTTTTATTTTCTTTGTCAGGTCTGCTATCTAAGATATTACTGCATAATCCAGAGGACAGGTTCACCATTCCTGAAATTAAGAAGCACCGATGGTTTAGCAGAAGTTTTAAGTCAGGTACTGCTTTCAAAATCAGCTCATTAATTATGTTTGTCTTTCAAGAATGTGTGTGATTCTTTTGGATCTGAATTTTTGACCACAGCAGTAAAACGACAGAGTGACACACCAGTAACCAAAATGCATAGGGCTGATTCTGAGCTCTCACAGCTGAGAAGAATAAACAGGTCAGTATGACAAATACATAAGACAGCTGACTTGATAGTTTAGTACAAATACAGTAAAAGCTGTATTACGTTCTAAGCACATTCATCACTACCTGTGTGTTTCTGCAGTGATGACAGAGCACAGATCTCCAGTTCTCAGCCTGAGCCGCAAGGATTGTGGGAGGAGAAGGGGGTTACGGTGCACACTGATGTCAGTGTCAGCTTTTCACAGCCTACCTGTCTTGACCACATGCTGCTGGGCAGCCAACTGCTTGGCACACCGGGTGCCAGCCAGGTGACCCATTCTATAAAATGAATATTAATGATAGTATGCTGATTTATTGTTTTGTTGTAACTTGTTTTGTACATGTTCACTTTATGTCTGTTACTTCTGTAAACAATTTTGCTCTTATTCCATAGCACTTTTATTGCTGTAATTTGGCTTGATTTAACTAATAGGTTATATGTAATCGTTTTAACCATTTAATTATTTAATAAATAATGGATTTTTATTAAATATTTGTACATTTATTTATTTTTTCAGAGCCCGTGGCAGCGGTTGGTGAGAAGGATGACTAGGTTCTTTACTACGGTAAAGGCAGAACCGTCTTGCATTGCTCTCCGTGATGCCTGTATTGCTATGGGTCACACTTGGAAACAGAGCTGCACCAATCAGGTAATCAGTTGTACCATTTAAAGCATTTGAAATCCTTAGCACTAAATCTTGAACTGTATAATGCACTGATCTTGTCTCCTTTTCTCTTTTGATTCATAGGCGACAGTGTCCACAATGGATCACCGCAATAATAAGCTGATCTTCATAGTGCACTTCCTGGAAATGGAGGAACTCATTTTAGTAGATTTCCGATTGTCAAAGGTGAAAACAACCCAAACCACTGAATTACATCTATGCTTGCATTTATTAATCGCATGATGCTTCTAAATTAACTGTTAAAGGGGTCATATGATGCTATTTTAAAGATAATTATTTGGTGTAACAGAATATGTTGACATGCTTTAATGTTCAAAAAACACATTATTTTTCAAATACTGTACATTTGGGGGCGTTAGAACGAGCCATTTTAGGTAGACGTGGTTGACTCTTAACTTTTATAAAGAATATCTCTTTGGATTTGAGACTTTAGTCTTTGCAACTTTACAGATCTTCTTTATGCACCAAGAGCTTGTAACACTCCAAAGAGAAAGGAAAACTTGAAATCGCATTATATGACCCCTTTAACACAACTAAAACTAATATCAAGAATCTTTGAGTGAAGAATAGTTTTTTTAATATTATTTGTTGATTTATTAATATTGTTGATTTGATAATATCAATGCCTTCTCAAAACTATTCTTTTGTGTTCTAGGGGGACGGTTTGGAATTCAAGAGGATATTCCTGAAACTAAAACAGAAGCTGTCTGACATTATTAGTAACCAAAAGGTTTTGCCTTTGAATTGATGTGTCCACATTTTTACATGCAAAGTCTGCTTTCACACATGCGTACACAGGTACACAAAGTTGTTTTATGATCGTGGAACGTGTTCAGATTTATATGTTTGTAGTTGTATATGTCTGTTTTTCTGATTTGTGTGTGAAGGAATGAGGAGAAGCTCTCAAGTTAAGTTTATCGGTTCATTCATGTTATGTTACTATTAAGATAAGGTTTAATCTCTGCCCCTTCACAAGATGTGAGATTCTGAATGTGAAAATAAATCTGTCATTAATAATGCTGTTTGGCTTAGTAAGCGGTTTAAATTTGAAAAAGTAGAAAGGAAAAAATGTAAAGATCTTAGAGCATGTAACATGACCATAGTGCAACTTGCTTTGGACAATTCACTGTCTAGAGAATCAAATTAACATCCAGTTGTGTTCAGCCTTCATTTTATTAAACATTGAGAGTTAAAAAAAGAGTGCCTTTTGCTTATAAAGAATTGAAAAATTTGTTCAAAAAGATCGATCAGTTTTTACATAAATGATTGGTTTATCTCAACCCATGTTATTTAGAAGCAGCTGAAATCAGTTTAGTTCATTGTAAATAGACACATGGAAGGTGAATGCAAAGGTGCTCAAGTAATCTGTATTGATGTAGAAAGATTGCTAAAAATGTGCTTTGTATTACCTCACAAGAACAGTTAAATGTAGCAAAAATGATAACAATCCTGCTGTTAATTAACAAAATTTGCTTGTATTTTAGTTATACCAAAACTAATTAATTAGCTGATCTAAAGCTGTGCTTGCTAGTAAACACATAAATTGATATTAGTATAAAATTACATTCAACACAATTCCCCCCCCCCCCCTTACTTTGTTTACTTCTATTGATGATGAAAAAGTGTTATCCTGTAGTGAATGTATGGTAATAAACATGATTGTGATCAGCTTTGTCTTTAGCTTGAGGCCATGACAGTAATCGTTACGTTGACTGGCTCCTCGCCTGGGGGAAGGTTTGTAGGTGCTGCGGTTGGCCTTGGCAGTGCCATTGATGCCGCTGCAAGAAAAAGTTATTTTATTTTAATAAAAGTTGAAATGAAAAAATATTCTCATTTTTTTATATGAGTTGGATGAACAAGTGCCAACGGCATGAGGTACCTGAACTAGCTGATTGGCTTGGTTGTCCTGTACCTCTCTCCCCCTCTGCTATTCCACTACCCTCATCCTCAGGAAAGTTAATGTTCTCTCTAGACTGGCTGTTCTGCCTGAAAAGCACAAATAGTATTAAAGTAGTAAAGAAATAATAAAAAATTCAAATACCTGTAAAAATATAAATTGTTAAACATACCTTCCAAATATCAAGTCATGAAGTCCTGTAAAGTGTGACAGTGGTATTAACATGGAACCATGCTACAGGGTTAATCAACCAATATTTGATTTCTTAAAACATTAAAGATGCGTAACTCACGTGGGTTATTGTTGCGGTTCCGTACCACATACATGAAGAGCAGTACAGTGATTATTGTAGCTATGATCATGCCCCCGATGGCTGCCCCGATCACAGCTGGGTAGGCATTGAAGGGAGGGTCGGCTGGAAGACAGTATACCCATTTCAGCTTCACAAAATCAGTGTCACAATTGCATAGTTTACCATAGCAATTGGACATCATAAGAGCTTACTACATAATATTGTACAATTGTAATGTATATTACTGGTTTTTGGGAAAAAATATTAAACACTTGGGTTAGTTAGTTGTTTTAGCGTCATTAGCATATATACGGTTATACGCACTTTCTTTAGTTATCAGACAGAATGAGATGAGTAGAAAAATAACCTCAGGAAAGATCAAAGGGCAAGTTAACAGGCAGATCATGTAAGAGGAAAGGAACAAGAAGGGAGATGTGTGGGTATGGAAGTGGTCAAGTGATTGTGCATTTCACCTGAATGGACAACAAAACAAAAAACAACAGCATTAGATTTACAGTGAGTGGTAACAAAAAAGTTGTTGTTTTGCAATAACAATAAAAAAATACTCCAATCTTAAAACATTTTCTAACAGCATCAAATTATATCCTGCCTTCTTTGGGTATTTCAATGTGAATGATTATGTTATCCATGTTTAGATATGCACTGATATTCAATGCCTTTGTAAGTGTTCTCACCTGCGCTCTTTATCTCTGAAGGGTTTCCAATGGTGCGGTGGTTGATGGCAGTAACACGAAATGCATAGGCTCCAATGGGATCCAGATTGTTGATTTGGTAGTGTCGGGAATCATGGTCTAGATCTGCCAGTTTCTGCCAGGGAAGGTCACTGTTTCTTTTCTTCACAGGTTCAGGGAGCCTCTGGCGCTCGATGAAAAACCCGGTAAGGTTACCCTCAGTCTGGAGCTTCCACTCTAGGTCAACATCAGTCCTTTGACGACTGTTGTAAATGATCTTACTGATGCTTATATTTGGGGGCATTGGGTACCCTGAAAATTTTAATGGTAAATAATTTATATGTAAAACCAGTTAATATAACCAAAGAGTGAGCTACTGGAGTTGAGAAAGATAGCATGCATCCTTGTGCCTATCTACCTTGTAAAGTGTAGTGTGTCGGTGTAATATGTAAAAGCTTGCTTACTCTTCACCATCAGCATAATGGGGATCTCTGCCCCACCGACAGCATTGGTAGCTGAACACCAGTAATGGCCACTGTCTGTGTTGCTGTCCGTTTCCCGCACTGTCAAGTTTGTCCAGGCAGCAGCTCGCTCCAGGACATACTTCTTAGGAATCTCATTCACATGCTGCTTCAGGTTGTTGAACCAGGTGATCTCTGTGACAGGGTAGTTTCTACTCAAGATACAGGTGAGTTGGGCATCACTGCCCTCATAGACGGTCATCATACTGCGCTGGGTCACTAGGACTGGTGCCTCTAAAGACAGTAGGAAAGGACAGTTTTTAAAGGATTGTTTTACAGATGCAAGAATAATGGTTGACCCTTTCTTACCTAGTTTTAAAACACACTGTTTGGTCTCCTTAGCCAATGGATGTTTTGCATGGCATACAAAAGCCTTGCCACTGTATGTAGCACTTGACCGCAAAACCAGGATGTTTGCGTTCTCCTCAGATGTGCCTTGCATGTCCCCTGAGCTAGAGGCCCACCACACCAGTGCTCGAGGAAACCCACCTTCCCAGGAGCAGGACAGCATTAGGTACTCATTGTTTCGAGTTGCATATGCAGAGCACTTTGGTTCACCGTAGGGCATCCCTGGGATAAAGAGAATGTAGAAAATATTTACTGACCTTTTGTTGACCTCAAAGTGAACAAGGTGCTCTTGGTTTTACACTTACAAGTTCTGACACTGCAGCTTTTGATTTCATTCGATGCGATGTGGGAGCCTTGGCAGATGAAGATGGAGTTGTTTGCAGTCTCCTGACCTTTCTGAATCTTGGTGATGTTTGTGAGTCCCTCGCTCTCTTCTCCAAACACATACGGGGTCCATCTCAAAGAGGCTGCAGGGATACCGCCCTCCCAGGTACACTGGAAGGCCAGGTCAGTGTGATTGTTTACTGGTAGGATCAAGCAAGTCGGAGCGTCATCTGGAGGATCTGTGGGAACAAAATGATTGTGTAACACAGGGCAGTGAAATGGATCTTAGGTGATTTGGGCCAATTTAGGAAACTGATAGAGGCAGAGAAGTGTTCCTGAAATTGAGCCAAACGAAGAGGTCGGTTTAGGTGTCTATTATTCATCTACACAGTGGTAACAGCTAGTCGACTTCTAGAAAGTTCAAGAGTACTGCATTGGTATCTGTTAAAAACATCACCCATTAGGATCTGCTTTATCATTCCTGCTACAACTGAGCCAAATTTGAAGTCATATCATGAGAAGGTGTTGCTGTGTTAGTATACAGTATCGGTGGGGTTGTTAGTACCCCAGTAAGTCAAGAATAGATGTACATTCAAGGCATGAAGGGGAGATTGAAGTGTTATGACATAAACAATACAAGGTCTCCTGACCTTTCTTGACTTGTCATAGCACAGAAACAATCACACCAGCTGTATACCTTCAGCTCTCAGAACTGTCCTTCACCTCCTCCAGATGCACGTCCACAATCGGCCACTCTGGAAGTCTGACACCCTTGTTTACGTAACTGTCTGTACCTTCGTGTGAGTGTGCTAGTGTGAAGGAAAAGGTGTAAGACGAAGCAAATGCAAGAAATTTCAGAAGGAAACTTGAGGAAGCTACTGAAGGGCGGGTTGAAAGGTGGCCACCAGAATCCAGGCAGGGGTTTGTGGAAGCACTCACAATAGACAGTGAGGGTGATGGTTTTCCTGGAGCGGGTGTTGAGGTAAGTGTTCTGAGCCAGGCATGCGTAGTGGCCTGTATGCATGCGGAGGATCCTGTTGATGGTGTACTGGGGACCCGCATACACCTGGGAGTTGTTGTAGAACCAAACGTACTGACTTGGGGGATTAGAAGAAGCTTGACACAGGAGAGAAACCGTCTCTCTTTCTAGGGCAGAATAACCCCGCTCCGTCACTGAATAAGGGGTGACATCGATCTGAGGCTGGTCTGGACCAACTGGAAAAGAGCCAGAGATATTTACATAAGATATCCTCTTGAAATTGCACACTAAAACAATATGATGCATCAAATTTTGTTGAGTATTTCAAAGACTATTTAGGAGTCTCTTACAAATGGTGTCAAGCCAGACTCGGTCACTGCGCTGCTGGTTGACCTGGTTGATGGCAATACACCTGTACCATCCAGTGTGATTTCGGTTGACATCAGTGACATTTAATCGGTTGTCGTCATAGATCTCGGCCACAGTGGTGAGCTGGCTTTCCCGGCTCTCTTGTTCCCATATGTAATTAATAGGCCCCGTGCCATTCTCCAGGCCACAGCGCATGGTCACTGACGTGCCCTCAACTGGCGAAGAGTCGCTCATCACAATGTAAGGTTTGGTCACTGGCACTGTTAAAGTAATTACAAAAGGGAGCCTTGTTACTGATAAACCATGAAAGAGTGGTCGTAAAATATGCTAACTTTACTAGCACAACCTAAACAATAAAACATTAATGTTGGTTCAGTTGAACCTTTTCTTGGAAATTACCTTTAAGTTAATGCATTTAGCAGATGGTAACATCAAACAGTTCATGCCAATATCATTATAACTTATACTTAACTAGTTATACTCAACTAGCAATATAACAATAGTTTTGAGGTATATGCTAGTTAAGAAGAACATATGCTGGTAATTTAGGGTTTATGCACCACTCTAAATGTCAGGGGCAACCTAAATGAATCTTGAACTTTGTCAGCCATTGTTCAGATCAGTACTTAGACATCACCTGATTACCACTAACCTAAAACACGCAGAAATACATAGTAGTAATACAGCTTGGCTCCTTCAAGGGTATCATACAGTGCCTGGCAGGTATACACTCCTTCTGCAGCCAGAGGAAGCTTCTCAATGGACAGAGAGGCGCTGTTGCTGATTACTGTCAAATTTCCCAAGTCATTGGCTAATTTCTGTATCTTAGGACCCTTTCCAAAGTTGTACACAATGGCACGGATGGTGTCTGTGCCTGGTTTGGTAAAGCCCCAGATGTAGACATCGGGCAAAGTAGGGCCACACTCCAAGATCACTCCTCGTCCTACAACGCCATTGGTCCTGGTCTCACTGTATACCACCTGCCCCGGGTCCAAGATCTCTACGCCTGGAAGAGCACACAAAAAATTTCAAAGGTGGCAGTGCTCCAAGTTATTATTAGCATTGATTAAGTTAAAAAGGGTACATCATGAGTGAATTTCTTTTCACGTGCATTTTGACAATGTGAATATAATTTTCCTCATGTTGGTATGCTAACACTAAAAAAAATCCACAAATCAGAGACTGGACAAGCAAACAAATACTTCCAATCAAGTGGAACAGTTAACAAATATATGACTGGAATAACTAGTTGACAGCACTGAAAAGAATATTAAAAAATGGTTGTTGATATTCTTACCTTGAAGGTAGAGGGGTAGAAATAAAACAATCAGGCAGATGTAAGGCACCCCTAAAACTCTGTGGACCATGGTGCCATGACTCTCATATCCAATGCCTTGACCAAGATGTAAAAAAGCACAATAACTGTCTCCAAAATAATAATAAAAGAGAGAAATATCCAATAAATATTATGCAACCACTCCGAGCTTATGATTACTGACTAAGTCCACAAGCTCAATGAGAGAAAGAGGCAGCTGAGTCTTTCTAAACTGATTTAGTTTGAATAATTCACAGACAGAGTAGACTGGAGTAGAAAGGTTTAGGATGACACAATGATAGCTGTGTCTCATATATTATTGAAGGTGGCGGGATGGATGGCCGTTCTTGCATTCCATCACCCATAGTGAGAAAGAAAAAAAATTCTGTACATGTTGAGTTCCAACACAATGATTTATTCTCTTATATAAATAAAAAAAGTTGCTAATAATAAATAGCAATGCCTTAATAATGGTCTTATAGCATTAATGAATTCAGTAAGACTTCTTTTTCATCAGTCTGGATTTGATAACTTTAACCATCCATGCAATCCATGTCTAACTACCAAAATGTTTTAATGCAGAGACTGCATATAAAGGTAGGATGTGGCTAATGTGCAATTAAAAAATTCTAAATATGGATTCCAAGGTTAGTTAGCCAGGTTCATCACAGCCCGAGGAGATGCACTTTAATCACAGATCCCAGCTCTTCTCTGAGCTCATCCCTCTCTGGGGTTGAGGTCAGAATTATAGTGTGTGTGTGTGTGCGCGCATGTGTGTTTCCATCCGCGACAGCTCAGCCAAGCAGAGGAAACAGAGTGCTCCCTACATTCATTCATGAGTTTCTCATGTTACGCTTCCATGTAAAGTGCATAAACACACCAGGAAAAACCGTTAAGAAGGCAAGGGTGCACACCCATATACTGTACACAGATACCAATGAAAATTATATGATAGATATGACATGACCATTGTGTATGCATACAAATAACATTTTTGTTGAACATTTGTGAACACTTTTTTGATTGATTTTTTTTTTGTGTGGATGTAGGCAGTTCCCCTCAGAGTAACCACAGATATCAGTTAATCACATTAATCATGAATATGTTCCACTAACGTTTCACAATCTGAAGTGTCTAAAATAGTATGGATATGATAGTTTAGATCTATTGTTTTATCATTTAAAACCCTTTTGTGTGTGTGTGTGTGTGTGTGTGTGTGTTATATCTCTTTAAATTAACATAATTGTTTTGATATTTTGTTATCTAATGCAATGACATTCAGAAGTGTTCAATACTTCTTTGGGGTTGATATCATTTCTATAGAAGTTCCATTGGTCTGAACACAAGAGGTTTACAGCAGCTTCACTGCTCACACACACTCATACAAATAGTTCATAATCTGAGTTATGTGATTAGCGCAAATCAGTTCTGTAACCAGACAAACCAGCTGTGATCTGTCATGTTATGTTCACGCCAGATGGTATACAGTATGTCACGTATATTACATGCAATTTATAAATAGGTTTAATCAGATTACTATTTCATTATAAATCTTGTGTAATCATCACAATTACTTCCTTATAAGATTTTGCATTGCATTGCATCATTATATCCTGCTAAAATGCAATATACAGTGGGTACGGAAAGTATTCAGACCCCCTTAAATTTTTCACTCTTTGTTATATTGCAGCCATTTGCTAAAATCATTTAAGATATAAATATTTTTTTTATACCTTATCAGTTATAATCAGACATACTAAACCTGAAAATAGCATTGAAGCCAATGTTTATTTATTTAATTATGTATTTATTAGTAGAAAAGAGAAACAAAAAAATCACAAGTGGTTAAAATATTCAAATATTACATCATTAACAGCTTATTTAATACCATACGGTCACTGTAACAACACACAAATACATATAATGTAATCCATCACATTTTTGCACACTTTCACGTGCTCTATACACTATATAAATACTCCTTATGTAGTTATTAGAGTTGCAGTGCATGGAAGAACTTTGTACCATTGTGCATGAATGCCACAAAGCATAATGTAAACAATAATAAAGGACAAATGACCAAAGAGATTCACAGTTCTACATAAATACTTCCTGGAATTTGCTAGTGTGTATGTAAAAAAAACCTCTCACATACATACATATATACAGAATATACAGTTTAAAGATGCAAATAAATATGAATAATGATTATTTTGTGATGTATTGGTCAGATTATGTGATTGTTGCAAGTTTCACAATTACGAAGGCAGCAAAAAGACCCATTTTAATACAACGCAATTGAATACAGTAGTAATATTGTTTAAAAATCATACATATAGGCCCGGTTTCATAGACAGGGCTTAGCCTAAACCAGGATTAAGCCATAGTTCAATTAGGACATTTAAGTAATTTTTATAAACATGCCTTAGAAAAAAGCATTACTGGTGTTCATCTTAAGACAAAACAAAGGCACTGACATGTTTTAAGATCAGTCAGTGCAAGTTTCTTTCAGTTGAAACAGCTCAGATTTACATTTTAGTCTAGGACTAGGCTTAAGCCTCGTCTGTGAAACCGGGGGATAATATTTATTTTAATAGATTTTTCAATAATTAATTTTTTTACTGCTACCATGTTATTGTCGCAAGTTTACTATTACGAAAGCAGCAAAAATACCCGTTTAGAAATTAAACGAATACAGTGGAAATCCCAAATGACATCCCAAAACAATGCAGTGATGCATAACTGTACAGAATACAATAAACAATATGGGCCTGCCTGCTATAAATGGGGTTTACGGACCACCGACCTACTTTAAGACAATGAGAATCAGATTTATTCATCCTAAATCTACTATTTAATCTGTAATTATTTGCAGATTAATTCTAAGCAATATTAATAAAAAATGTGAAAATATGCATGCAAATCCAATTATGCTTAGAGAATAATATTTTTGAACAAGATCTATTCAGAAAGAACACAGTAAAAAAGTACACAATGACCAAAGCAACTGAAGACAGACAGAAAGAGAAAGAGGTGGCAAATGTATTTATACATACTGCTCTTTGGGGAAGGTGTATGAGGAGATGGGACCGGGGGGTGTGGGGTGTGTGAATATGGCTTTCTGGTTACCGTGCTGAGTGTAGGGGCTTTGGGGCAGGAAGGTCAGAGGAGGTTGAATGGGAGGAGAGTGTTGCTCCAGATAATCCTCTTTGTTACACGCCAAACGGTAACTCACGTAGTCTGCCGTGTTTGGGAGCTCATCGTAGAACCTCCCGGGGCTCTGTGGGAACAAAGATACAAGGTCAGATAGCAAGAACGAAGTAGGAGAGAATGAGCGCTGTGCATATTTAATGAGTGCGCTCCGGCACACGGCTGACACTGTCACCCTGATATTACGCATGCTGGTGCTGACACAATCAAGTTTGGACCTTTTTTCCAATTCAGAATACGTAAATGTTTCAAAAGTAGCAAAGTTCAAGGAAGTTATACGGAGTTATTGCTAAAACATACTCTGTGATAATTAACTATCAGGGAGAAAGTAACAGCGTGTTTGTTCTCTTCTCCAGTAGGAGGCGCTCTCTGCTCACTGTGTCTATGAGGCCAGAGGCAATTCAGGTTTATCATTAAAGCCTCAGTACCTCTATTCAGGTCGGTAGTCAGACCATGGTGCATTAGTGCATCTTTTCATCTGATAAAATGGCCAGAGCCCTCACTGGTGATTCTGTGGCTTAACTGAGTGCTCTCTTACCTGGAAGTCATCAGCTGCCTTCTTTTTAGACGAGGAAGGCTTTTTGTGGGCAGGAGAAGAACTATCTCTGCAACAATAGAGAGGGAGAGGGAGAGATAGAGGGTCTTCACTTCAACAATGCCATAAAAGAACTACAGGCTAGTTTCATTTTGTTTTTTGTCCCAGAAATGTTACTAAAACCACACCATATCATTGAAAAAATTAACCTATAAGGTTAGTTATAACTAATATAGATATATAATTTTAGCTTTGGCATAATTGTTTGTCCAATAATGTAAAAGACTACGATGAGAATGTTAAAAGTCATAAACAATATTACTTGGATATACATGTATTATAACATTATATTTAATATATTTTTAGAATATTTAATATATCTTCATATTATATTATTATATGTAGTTATTATTATATTTATTTATATGTGTATAATACTAATCATGTAAAACCATAATATATAATATATACAGGTGCATCTCAATAAATTAGAATGTCGTGGAAAAGTTCCTTTATTTCAGTAATTCAACTTAAATACACACACATATTAAATATTAGTTAAATAACACGTATTTATTAAAATAAATATAAAAATTAATATTTTAAAATATTATACAGTATATACACTATGTACTGTATATACACTATATATATATATACACTTACTTTTTTGTAATATTATAAATAATACATCTATTATGCATAGCACATACAAATAATATGTATTTATTACAATAAATAAATACAAAATATAAAAATGTATATTATTAAAATATTAAATGTTGATATATATATATATACACATACATACTTTTTATATTATAAAACATTATGTCATATATAAGCACATACGTATTTTTTAAATATTAGTTGAAATATATATTTTGACATTAATATGATTAATAATATGAAATAAAAATGAAATTCTAAAAATATTACATATAATGTTTTGTATAATTTAGTTAGGACAATAAGTGAGGTAAGAAAATATGCTTTGTAGACACTTTAGTCAATGAGGCCTCAATAATGAAATCTCAGAATTGTATAGATGTATCCTTGCAAATGTAACATTTTAATGAGTTGAATACTTACGAGTCTTTGTCTGACCCTGCATGTTTGTGCCGCTGCTGTTTGTTGACCAAATATATTGTGCCAGCTATACTGAGGATGATGCCCAGTGCAATCACCCATCCAAGGACACCCATCACCGTCTCTGCAGCGCTCAGTGGCTGGGGTTTCTCTGCAGGAAAAATATGTGTTGGGCATCTCCTTGCTAATTCTACCATATACACTATATAACACATCAAGTCATTGACTCAGTATTACTTATGTATTCAAACCTGACATGCCTCTGAAACATGTTTCCGCTCTAACATTAACGAGAATAGCTCTATTGTATGACCTATAGTCCTATTGTTTTGTGTTGATGAGAAAAAAAACCCACACATCCGGATCTCATGCCCTTCTTTTGTGCAAACTCCAACAACACCATACCAACAAATGGGGCTGCCATGGAAGGGATTCATGGGAGCTTTCCCTTAGGTCACTGTGTACATAAAACAACAATGATGTAAATGCCAGCTAGTGAAAAAGGGGATTTGTCGTGTGGTGCTCTAATGGCTGTAAAAGAGATGTTAATGGCATAATGTGTGCACTCGAAACAGACAATACCCAACCTCAAATAAGTGACTGACACCACAAAGAATGTCCTGATCAGATTGAATTGCTCTGCTTGGAAAAAATGTGCTTATTCATTTATTGATTCTGATATATTAGAAGCAAAACATTATTCATAATCAGACGAAAACACTACAGGTACATTTTTATCTTGACTATCTTAATTTATACATTTTTATTTATGTCAGCAGAGAATTCACAAGACTTATTAACACTTGTGATTTCACAATAAATACAAATTACAGGAGTACAGCAAAAACAAACACTATGTTGTTCTTGGCAGCATAATGAAGTTTAACTCATAAACGACACAAAAACACATCAAGAATTTCCTGAATGAATTACGCAATGTTAACAAATTTGTTACTGAACCAACAGGGCAATTTCTATCATTATTGTGAAAATTACCTCTTTGCTGATTTCTAAAAGAAATTTAGAAATGAAAAAAAAAAAAACACTCATAAATCTTTTCAATTAGCACAAAACACATTGTATTAGAAATTTTACAGCATATCATATGGAAGTACAGTACATTAGCTGAACACCACTTGCAAAAAAGACCAATGTAACATTCAACCAGTTTGTTCCTTGGTGTCATAAAAATGAAATAATTTAGCATTTCAAAGCATTTATATAGTACAATGTTTTTATAACATCTTAAATAACTTCAAATATCAAACAAGAACTCATATTGTAGATTGCAGCCACTGAGACATGCATTGAATCACTGACTCTTAAAAGCTACAGCCATATTTTAATTGTGTGATTGTTTATATACACATTTATATTCTTTATAGGTGGTATTTTACTACTGCAGTGCAGTTTTGTTGTACTGTATTATGGAACCTGTGATTACAGCAGCCAGAAAATTCACTATTCTGTTTCAATAAAAAAATAAAAAATAAATAAAAAAATCTGACAAAACAAGGCAAAGTTTACATGAATCATGCACAAAATTATATACACAGTGTAAGATGTTCCCAATTATACGTTATAGTGAAGTTTCAACTGCTCTTAAGTAAACACTATCCCGAGGCGAAAATTCTTTCTCAATACAACGGCACTGTCAAGACATGTATTCTCTTCCAAACAAATGCCTAGTTTATGTTAGAGATAACTCTGTTGCAAAACCTAGTGAGTCAGCATCCTAAACGTAATGGAAAATAACTGATTTAGGACGCCATCATAGAAACTCTGTGTCCCACGTAAACTGTGCTCTGTACTAAGGAACGCAAATCACAATCGATCTTAACAGAAGTTAGCATGTTGCTAGGCGAACAGCACAAACACTCCACACAGAACACAACACACAACTGATTTCAATACAGTTTGAAGTTAGCATGTTGCTAAGCTAATAACACTGTAACAAAACTTTTGTGATTAAACATCCTAAACAACATTGAAAGTGACCAATTTGCGATGCCAACATAGGAAGGAACTCTAAAAACTCTCTAAAGTGGTTTTTATTGTAGTAATAGTGTAGTAACCATGTGTTTTTTTTTGTTTTTTGGTGTATTGATTACTACTTGTATAACCACAGTTTTAGCCTACTACAAATACCATGGTTAAACTATGGTTAGTATAGTAAAACCATGGTTAATTTTCGTAAGAGGTAAGGAAGAACACAAATCACTATCAATTTCAATAGAGTTTGAAGTTAGCCTGATGCTAAGCTTACAGCACAATACACATATACATACGCAAATATTTGGTAAAATAATTAATTACATTTAAATATGTATATCACTATTTTTAAATATAAGAAATATAACTTAGAATTGCATTATAAAACTCATATTCATCTCATTCTATGTGAGAGATTGTAATGCTGATTTAGAATTTGGCTAAAATGAGGGATTTCAAGAGGCAGCATAATTATGCAAATATCAGCAGGTTATACCTACAATCACTGGTCCATCTCCAAACATCTATCATCCGTTTGGATTTTCATGTCAACAATGTCCTCTGGTGAATCGAATCCATTGTCAGTTTGGATCCCAAAGCCTGCTTCAAAAGGAAGGAGATGACAATGAATGAGAAGATGCTGAGAGGCCCATGCGGAGAAGCTCAAAGTCTTGAGTCCTACACATACCACTCTTCTTTCGAGATGACAGAGCCGTCCATCTGAGGAATCATGTCCACTGAGACCTCCACCTCAGATCCGTAATCATAAATGTAAGTCTGTTCACTATGTCCGCATCTCTCATGGTCCTCGATCAGTCCCATGTGGTAGGCCTTGATCCTGCTGTCATTGCAGTTGTGGAACTCCTGAACACTTCTTCCTAAGATACTGGAGCCTCTGTAAAGTTCCAGCTTCTTCTCTTCATCTGAGTCTTCGGAGAAGGTCAGACTGTGAGGTAATGAGGGGTGTGACGGCACGCTGCCAGCCTTGCTGTAACCACTTCCAAGGATTTGCTTCTTGGTACTGTAATCTCCTTTAAACATGCATCTCCGGTGATATAAAAACACTACCAGGAGCGTAATGGCGGCCAACAGCACTGTGCCACAAACAACAGCTCCACCAATGATGGCAAAAGCTTGCTGTGGCTCCTGAAACACCTCGTGTGGATAGCTAGGGAATTCTGGGTAAGGAAAGAGATCACCTCAATTACCAAATGGAGAATGGAGTTGTTAAAGACCTTGTGCGCAGTTTTCTTTCCTGTGTTGGCACATTTCCTTTTGAAACCGGAAGTGGGGTCATACCAAAGGGCTTGTATCTTTACATTAAACAAGTCATAGGCTGTTAGACAACCATTCAAAAGTTTGGGGATGGAAAGATTTTTTATTATTTTGGAAAAAAAATCTCTTGTGCTCACCAAGGCTGCATTTATTTGATAAAAAATACAGTAAAAAATCTAATTTATTCTTTTGATGACAAAGGTGAATTTTCAGCAGCCATTACTCCAGTCTTCAGTATCACATGATCCTTCAGAAATCTTTCTGATATGCTGATTTGGTACTTAAGAAACAATTCTTGAAATGTTGAAAATGGTTGTGTTGCTTAATATTTTTGACAATTAGTGACACTTTTTTTTCAGTGGAAAGCATTATTTGAAATAGAAATCGTTTGCAACATTATATAAATCTTTACTGTAAGTTGTGATCAATTTAATCTCGATGAATAAAAGTATTAATTTCTTTTAAACAAAACAAAACAAAAACTCACAGAGCCCAAACCTTTGAATGGCAAATGTACTAAAAGCTAAAAAAATTTAATAAACTTTTTGGAATACACTAGCATAAGGGACAATGACTAAAAGCCACAGAGCATTTAGTCATTGTCAGATAATTTTGATTTCACAAGGTCTTTAAAAAAGCAACATGGGTAGAAAGAGGAAGTTTCTTTGTTTTCTTTGTTCATTTCTTTGTATTTCTTCCCCATGGAATTAAATCCCAGGTGCCATCACTATGCTATAGAGACTGAACCATACAGCAGGCCAGAACCACACACACATGTACACACAAGTAAATGTAAGCATGCAGTTTCTATAGACCACACCTTATGCTCGCAGCATGCAAAGAGAAAAATATGACTCAAGAGATCCTCATAGACAAAGGTTCATTCAGGAGCCACATGCAGAGAACTTGCAGCCACATGCAAAGTGCTGCGCCAGCAAGCAAGTTAATCAAAGCAAAACACCTGAGGGCTGAAGAAAAAAAATACAGGCAGGAGACAAGCATCCACATTTCAGGCAGTGAGCGTCTACATTGTTTATTGGCAAAACGATGGCATGATCATGGCTATTAGGTGATGTTTCAGAGGCAGTCGAGAGTAAGTTTAGGGCAAAAGACTAAAAAATTCACATGCATATCCACATGCACAGAAGCAGTTAAGCCACATGCTTTCACAGTCGAGTAGGAAGTATAAACAACACACCTGTGACGATGACTTCAACGGACGCAGAGCCTGTCCCAATGCTGTTGCTGGCGTCACAGATGTATGTGCCTGCGATGTCATAGGTTACAGGACCTTTAAAGATCAGCACATCGTCACGAAGCTCTGCTGTACTCGGCATAGTTCCATTCAAACTAGAGAGAGAAAGGCTCATCAGGTCATGCACGAGAATTTACTTAAAGGAGACATATTATGCCCCTTTTTACAATATGTAATATAAGTCTCTGGTGTCCCCAGAATGTGTCTGTGAAGTTTCAGCTCAAAGTACTCCTAAGATCATTTA
Organism: Sinocyclocheilus rhinocerous; assembly: GCF_001515625.1. Taxonomy (NCBI): domain Eukaryota; kingdom Metazoa; phylum Chordata; class Actinopteri; order Cypriniformes; family Cyprinidae; genus Sinocyclocheilus; species Sinocyclocheilus rhinocerous. The sequence continues at coordinate 2,128,389 of NW_015645543.1, forward strand.
TTATATCATTTTGAAAATGCCTATTTTGAGTGGAAGCAGAAACAAGCTGTTTTTCGGGCCTGTCTCTTTACATGCAAATGAGCTGCTGCTCCCCGCCCCCTTTTCCATCCAGAATAGAGCTGCGCTATTAATCAGAACCAAAACTGCGCCATCTGTTTTGGTTCTGATTATCATGTTTATCGCGCTGAAATTATGCGTTTTAAACCATACTAGTTTAAACTTCTAATATACCTTTTCTGAGTGCACACATCCGAAGCACACGGACAGAAAGCGGTTGTCACAGCATGCTACCCCAGATAGTCACGCAGTGTGAAAACAACGGCGATCCGACGAGTTTGAAAATCGTGCAGTGTGAACTCGTTATTACAGATTAAGGGGCGGTAATATTATAATCGGATTCCTTTGCCACATCACAAGGGGAGCGAAATCTGACGCGCTCGTTTTCTTAGACGCTTGTAGAAAAAGGCTTACCAAAAGAAAACATTAATTTCTGTGGCAATCAACACTTCTTTGGCATTGATATAATATATAATATTCAGTAGTTTAGGCTATGGTATATTTTGAGATCATCATCCATTTCAAAGTATTTTAACTGAGCATAAATAAATTTGTGCAGAATTGACTAAAATGACATACTATCTCCACTGAAACAATGAGATGGGTGGATTGGCATCAGCCAAGCAGGTGAGCTGAACGTTTTCTCTGTTCAAATACCAGTTCCCATCGAAGCCTTCTATTATTACCTCTGGTTCATCTGTAAACAAGGAGAAAAGAGAGCACAAATTTATTCCATAACTTTAAATTTCTTAATTTCCTTCAATGGACATTTCATAAAATTGACTTTAACAATAATGAATATTTAGAATAAAATTATTTTAATACATAATCCATGAGGATATATTTTAAAATACATTTTAAACTAAAAGTTAAACTACAATTACTATTAAGCTAAAATGAAAAAAAAAACATTATAGCATAAGTACTGTTTAAGTACTACTATTGAAATTAAATAATGCAATAAATTAAATAATTAAAAAATAAAATAAAATTTAAAGTGACTTGTAATAAATAAAAAATATGCTGGATCAAAAGTGTGGGGTTAGTAAGATTTCTAAATGTTTTGAAAGAAGTCTCTTATTATTACAATTTAAAGTAACTGTTTTCTATTTAAATACATTTTAAAATGTAATTGATTCCTGTGATGACAAAGCTGAATTTTCAGCAGCCACTTCAGTCTACAGTGTCACATGATCCTTCAGAAATAATTCTAATGCTGATTTGATGCTCAAGAAAAAAATCTTATTATTATCAATGCTGAAATCAGTTGTGCTGCTTAAAGGGGTCATATGATGCGATTTCAATTTTTCCTTTCTCTTTGGAGTGTTACAAGCTCTTGGTGCATAAAGAAGATCTGTAAAGTTACAAAGACTAAAGTCTCAAATCCAAAGAGATATTCTTTATAAAAGTTAAGAGTCACCCACGCCTACCTAAAACGGCTCGTTCTAACACACCCCACATGTCTACGTCACGATGTGAGAAGATTTGCATAACGCCGCCCAAAGGAATGTTCTTTTTAGCAACATCATATGACCCCTTTAATCCGAACAATCTAAATGTCTTTTCTGTCACTTTTGATTAATTTAATGCATCCCTGCTGAATAAGTATTATTTTTTAATCCCCAAACTTTTGAACAGTAGTATAGCTGGTTTCTTACATTGAATGTTGAGCGTTACACTGTCTGTGTATTGTTCGTCATTATATGTGGAGACGCAGGTGAGCAGTTGTAGGTGTATTTCTCGACTGGGAACCACCAAGTAATCACTGCGCACTGTGACGGTCCCATCAGGGTTGCGTATCTCCTGGGTGTTGGATTCTCCATCTAAATCAGTTTCCCATGTGATCACACTGGGTGGCTTCCCATTGGCAGAAACACATGTGGCAACAGTCATCTTCAGATCTTTGGTTCCCGCCACTATGGAGGGTGTGGAAAGACTCATCTGGATCATAGGGCGAGCTGCAGGACAAATACATAGGCTTAGAACACCGGGATATTTCATGCACTGCAGACAACCACCGGATTACTGTCATATTCTGTGCCACGCTATGTTTTGCAAGCTTTTCAGCTTATTGGTGTTTTTTTCATTAAGAACTGCAAAGCGCTGTATAATAACCAGTTTTCATGGAAAACATTTTGAAAAGACAAAGGCCTCTCAACTTGGAAAATTATGCAATATACACAGAAATTCTTCTTCTGTGAAATCAAAAGTTTTACTAATTTTATAACCAAAAAATAAATCTCAGTTTATGTGATGTTAGCGCTATAAAAAATTTAGCAAAATCCACTACAGCACAATCTTGGCTCCAAAGGCCCGTTTCACACCACAGCGGCTAACCATAAGCACTCAAAGTTACAGTAAATGCTTTTACGCTACTCAGGTACTGAGAGTAATCTGATGATGGTGAGTTTTCAATTAATCACTAAAGCTTAATCACCAAGGCTTTACTGGTTTTATGCAAGTAAGATATCTCTTAAACTGTCCAAATCTGAATCTTGTAAGGACCTTGAACTTACTCAATGTTAAAGGAATAGTTTACCCAGAAATGAAAATTGGCTGACATTTTGCTCACCCTCAGGCCGTCCAAGATGTAAATAAGTTTGTTTCTTCATCAGAACAGATTTGGAAAAATTAGAGCTTTATATCCTGCTCACCAATGGATCCTTTGCAGTGAATGGGTGCCGTCAGAATGAGAGTCCAATCAGCTGATAAAAACATCACAATAATCCACAAGTAATTCACACATCTCCAATTGTTAATTGATTGAATGTGGATTACTTGTGGATTATTGTGATGCTTTATCAACTGTTGGCACCATTCCCTTTTCGTCTGTTCCAATGAAGAAACAAACATCCTGGATGACCTGAGGATGAGTACATTTTCAGCACATTTTCATTTTTGGGTGAACTATACCTTTAAATGTTTACTCGCCCACTGAAATTAAAGTTATTCACCTCTTAAATCTCATCTGAAGTCATATTTTTAAATGCATTGTTCGCAGGGGTGTGAAGTAACGAATTACAAATACTCACGTTACAGTAATTAAGTAGTTTTTATCAGTAAAACTGAGAATAACTTTAATCTTTTTTTGAACTGAATACTGTTTCCGTGCTGTTTTGATGTATTTTAAAGAGTTGGCAGTCAAAATTATCGTGGTATTGGTGGTCAGCTTTACAGTTGGTATTAGGAGAACAGCAGCATTACATACCATAAACAGTGAGATTAACCATGTTCTCCCTGTTGCCAGCTGGGAAGGTTGTGTACTCGCAGATGTAGGTGGATTCATCCAACAGTTTTAGTTTGTTGAACACTATGGTGGTGTCCTCCAGGGAAGGTGTGCGCTGGCGGACGGCGGGGTTCTTGAAGCGCACACGCTCTTTGAAGGGGCTCAGTACTGACACCCCCAGGGCTGGATTGGCGATGGCCACGTTCTGCTTAGTGCCATTGACAAGCTTCTGCCAGGTGACCTGCGAGATTTTTACAGGTGGGTTGCTGTTGACAAACTGACAGCGTAGCTCTACCTGTGAGCCCACAAATCCTGACTTACTGCTGTCCATCTGGACCATCTGACCATGAACACCTGGAAATAAAAAGATTAACAGTTATTTCTCACAATGTGGATGAACTGTAAAGATGTCTAGTGTCAAACCAAAAACAAACAACAGAACAATTTTTTTTTCATATTTGGTAACACTTCACTTAAAGCCTTTGTGTATAATGCAATATAAAGGGTTATTAGAGACTATAATGCATTATAATTATTCATAATGTGCATTGTAATACATGATATCTTGTTGTAAATAATTATAACTGAATTTAAAATGCATAGTGTAACAATGAATTGGTAAGTGTTATAATGTATTAATTGTGGTTACAATTATTCATTAGATTGTACAATGCATTATAAGTGCATTACAAGGCATAATTATTGCATTAAAACTACTTTTATTATAAAGGCTTTAAGTAAAGTGTTACATCATATTTTTATGAAAACAAACATTTACTGGCTATTTAGAATTTAATTTAAATTCCCATTCAATTCCTGAAATGGATTTGAAATGAGGTAGGACCTCAACCAGGAGGATTTGATTTGAATTGACAATTAAAAGAAGTTTAAGAATGGGATGATCAAAAGTGACAGCAAAAACTGTTACAATGTAAAGAAATATATATATATCTCAAATAAATGCCATTCTTTTGTACTTTTTTATTTATTCAGAATCCAAAAATGTGTCACAGTTTCCTGAAAAAGATTAAGGAGCACTGTTTTCGTCACAGCAATTTTTAAATTAAGCAAAATTGTTTAACATAATTTCATGCAATAATAATAATAAAAAATTTTTTTAGCACCAAATCAGCATTTCTAAAGGATCATGTGACAATGAAGACTGTAGCAATGACTGCTGAAAATTTTGCTTTGCCACCACAAAAATAAAATATATTAAAATTACAAACAGTTGTTTTAAATTGTAATAATATGTCACAATGTTACTGTTTTTACAGGGTTTAAGAACCACGGCTACAATAAGATACAGAGAGGTACTTCACCCGCCCTGGCTAAAGTGTGTCTGTAAACACACACAGACTGTGTTTACCTGCGGGTAGGGATGTAACGATTCACTCAACTCGCGATTCGATTCGATTCACGATTTTGATTTCACAATTCGATTCGATTCACGATTTTTTATTATTATTTATTTTTTTTTACAAAATGAAATGTAAGACAAATTATAAATTAAATGTGTCCTTTTATTATTGCTTGGACAAAATGCTGCACATTTCTTTGTGAAATTGAAATATAACACTATAATAATATACTAATATAGCACTTGCATATTGTTGCTCTTTTGTTGGTTTTGATTGCTTCTATTGTCCTCATTTGTAAATCGCTTTGGACAAAAGCGTCTGCTAAATGACAAAAATGAAATATAATGCAAATGTAAATAACAAAACTACATTGAAATTTAAAAACAAGCCCCAAATCAAATAAATAAGTAACACAAATAAAATAAATCTCTTCATATAAATAAAGACTTGTCCGTGCGCTTTCCTTTTAAAATTAGAGGCAACCGCTGCATTTTAATCTTGATCCAAACAAAGATGCTGCATACAGGCAACATGAGCAGTTTTTAATCTAAATAAGATTGTATAATTCCGAAATTTGAAGCAAAAACAGAATTGTTTGACTTCAGTTTTGTGAAACTATAAATAAAAATATCTGCATGAAACAGCAAAGCTGAATGAGATGCAGATTCACTCTCTGACAGCAGGTGGCGCTTAAACCGTTTCCTGGTTTCCGCTGTAAACAAAGCAGCGCTGAACTTATGAACTTTAATATGCATTATACAGAGGCAAGAGGAAAAGAAAAAATACCATC
>NW_015645543.1:2137136-2138242 GCF_001515625.1 Sinocyclocheilus rhinocerous
CAATGAATCTCTCACTTTGCTTATGAAAGGATTCGTGAGATATGTCTGTGATACATTACTCAACGCTGCAAAAACACGTAACGTTAGAAACCTTTGAAGCTCCCCTGAGCGCAATCACAAGTATGATGATGATCTGGTCAGTCGCACTGGTGCTCCTAAAAATTTCATAGTCGCACGCAGTAGTTTTCAGTCGCAAATGCAACTGAAATGGTCGCACTGTAGAGCCCTGCATCTAAACTTTTCTAAAGACAGCAAGTTCCCCTCAGACATGGATTCATAAACTACCAATAAATGAATCGCGATTTGTTTAGCATCTCAACCGATTTGAATCGTCACATATTTGAATCGATTTTCAACCGGCTCGCGGTTAATCGTTACATCCCTACCTGCGGGACGTGTGCGTGATACTCCAATCCCAAGCCTCTACATAGCCAGAGGAGTCCTAGAGTTAAACCACTTAAAACAGGAGACAATCCCTCTCCAAAATAAGGCTGCACTTTATTGAGGTAAAGTCCCTTACATAACCGTAAACACAACATTTTTTCTCCTCTTTTTTTTGGAAAATTCTAGTCCTTTCTGAGGCAGGGAGGTTCAGATATGTCAGTAGTGGTATTTGCATCTTTTAAATTATGCCAAAAAGAGTGTATGGGATTCAAAATGCAAAGTATTTTTTAAAATTCTTTTTTTATTGACAGAAATTAGTTTGAGTATGAGGTAAACACGTTACTTTGTGGTTAATTTCAGAGTTTGTAATAATTAAGGCCAAATTAATAGACAACGTGGCTATAAATCTGTTCATAAAGAAAGAGAATGTAGCCTGTTAAAAAAAAATATTCATACATAAAAGCTAAAAAGAGACCAAAAATACAGACAATTAATAAAATTAAGCATGTAGCTGGCAGAGTATAGCCGGTTTATATGAAACTGTTCATATAGAAAGAGAATGGAGCCTATTAAAAAATAAATCAATAAAAATACACACACTAAAATCTGAATCATGAATAATAATTTAATAAAATTAGTCAAAAATAAAGAATACCTAATTCATATGAATCTGGTTAGATTCATTAATGTCCCATTTGACTCTCTGGTGATATAATATATAC
>NW_015645543.1:2142571-2151978 GCF_001515625.1 Sinocyclocheilus rhinocerous
CACCAAATACACCAAATAATGTTCTTTTTAGCAGCATCATATGACCCCTTTAAATCAAGTATAATCATTAAATAGTGAAACAAACAGAGATCTTACAATACCAGGATATATATTCATCAGCTGATTTGCCAATGTCGACTCAAAAACACACACACACACACACAACACACACACACACAAATGAACAGAAGCCACTTTCAATAGAAGTACCAAACTACAAGTTGATGAAAACACAAAATTTCTCACAAGGACTTAAATCTGTGACAGAAACTAAAACAGGATTTGTCATCTGGACATGATGACCTGACACGCTGGGCTGGATTGCGCTTCACAAGTCAGCTGTCATGACACTGAGCACAAAGGCTAATGAGAATTGAAAGCCCTCCGTCAACAAAGGGGACCAAGAACACAGTCCAAACTGCTGTTCAGCTGTCCAGTCTCCTCACTGCATTCGTGAGTCAATTGGAAAAGACACAGACATTTCCACACAGCACGCACTGTCGGCTCAGAAACTTGTTCAGACATTTGTTGCATAATAAAAAAGCAAACAGAGTTTCACAGCTTTGCCTCTTATGATATTAAAGGATTAGTTCACCCAAAATTCTGTCATTATTTACTCACCCTCATTCCAAACCTGAATGAACAACACTGCTTTCCATGCAATTCAGTTTTGTTCCATGGAACCACAATGAAATGATGAATGATCGAAACGATGCAAAAGCCCCATAAAAGTATCATGAAAGTATGCAATATCCCAAGTGTTCAGACACTAGTTGTGCATTTACTGTTGAATTTAAAATGGGTAAAGATATGATAAAATGCACCGCTATGCAGATGTAATTTTAAGTTTTCTAAAGCAAGCAGAGGCTTGCACAACTTTACTGCAATATAGTATATATTATAATACCTAAAGCACACCTGTCATTCAAACATGGCTTCTCTAGAGTCGTAAATGTCACTCTGCCCAGTCTGCTGGTGGACTGATGAGCTCTGGTCTCTGAGCCTTCGCTTCCTGTCGACCTATTGTCCTATCTAAATAAAAGGTATAAAACGCCAAAAATAAATCTTAAAAAAAAAAAAAGACACAGGCCCGAAAAACAGCTTGTTTCTGCTTCCACTCAAAATAGGCATTTTCAAAATGTTATAATAAATGATCTGTGGAGTATTTTGAGCTGAAACTTCACAGACACATTCTGGGGACACCAGAGACATATATTACATATTGCAAAAAGGGGCATACTATGTCACCTTTAAATTACAGTTACTTATGAAAATGTTAATGATTACAAAGGGGGTTACATCTGATTTAATTTCGTTCATAAATTGCAGTGACTGCTCGAATATATGAGACATCAATGTTTCAGGAGTTTAGGACACAGAATAGGACACATGCTTATTCGATAACTGTTTTATTTCCTATTTGGGTTTATGTATATACTTTTTTTTTAAAGATTAACTGTTTTTTTTTTCCAAGGCATTGTTAGGTGCCAGTGTTTCCTGTCATTGCTATGCAAAGATTTGATTTCAAAAACAGTATCATAGCTACTAAACTATTTCTTGTTATGGTTTTAAATCTGTATTTAACCTCAGAATGATCTCAAAGTAAGTCTGATTTTGTGGTGGCTGTGCTTTAAAATTCAATTATTATAATCTTAATTCAAGGGATAAAGCGAGAAAGTGATAGTAATCATTGTTGAATACTACTGTAAGGTTAACCCTGCCTGGTTTACATGTTTGAAAACTATTAACAGTTGAAAACATTATAAATTTAGAAAAGTAATCAAAACGTAATCAAATGTAATCAGTTACATTACTTTAATAAAGTAACTGAAATAGTTATTTCAATAGTTATTACTTATTACATTTTAGATAGGGTAACTTGTAATCTGTAACCTATTACATTTCCAAAATAACCTTCCCAACACTGTGAACAAGGCTGATGAACATTCCCAGTCATTCTATGAGTAAAATGAACAATGTTTGCTCAATCTTATCTATATACAACAAACTCTGAACTAGAAAAAGCCCACACAATGTCTAATAACCAAAGGTTCACCATTAAAGGGATAGTTCACCTAAAAATGAAAATGACCCCATGATTTACTCAACCTCAAGCCATCCTAGGTGTATATGACTTTCTTCTTTCAGACCAATACAATCGGAGTCATATTAAAAATGTCCTGGCTCTTCTGAGCTTTATAATGGCAGTGAATGGGGGTCAAGATTTTGAAGCCCAAAAAAGTGCATCCATCCATCATAAAAAGTACTCCACATGGCTCCGGAGGGTTAATAAAGGCCTTCTGAAGTGAAGGGATGCGTTTGTGTAAGAATAATATCCATATCTATTAAAAAATATCCATAAGTTCCGCTAAATGTCGTTTGCACATTCACGAGATTGCATTTCAGTGGATGACGTAGGATGTAGGCGTAGCGAAAGCTCTAGTGAGAATATGCTAGTTTCTCGAGAACCAAGTTTTGTTTACAGTAAAGGAAAACCAGTCTCTTCTTATATCAAAATCGTCTGACATTTTTCTTTACAAATCCTCATTTTGTACTTCTAATTCGTGACCGGTGTTTTGTTTTGCTCTCTTCTCTGTGCTTCTGTGTTCATCATTTCTCATCCACTGGAACACCACTCTAGTGAATGCGCACAACAGTTAGCAGAAGCTAGAGATTACAGTTTATGAAGTTTTAAATATGGATAATTTCATCACAGACATTGTATGCAAATGAGCAAAGGGTATCGCAGCAGAAACAAGTGATGGAAACGCCAAATTTAGAATAAAAATCCCTTAATTTGCAAAAACTGACTTTTGACTTCTGCTAAAAAGGGTTAATGTGAATAATGGGAGATGGAAATGCATTATAAATTCCTGAGCGCGGTCTCATGAAAATGCGTATAAATAGTATGCCAAATAAAAACAAAAACTTGTGGTATTGATATGCAAAAATGTTCTTTGGCGTGCATATGATACGCACATGTTTGGCGTGCATATAATACGCAGTTTTCGCGTGCATATGATACAAAATTTGTTGCCGTGCATATGACACGCAGTTTTCGTGTACATATGATACGGATCTAACCTACAACCCTAATCCTACCCATTGCGAAAATCCATTTTTACGTATAAATACCATATGAGTTTTTGTTTTTATTTGGTGTACTATTTATACGCACTTTCATGAGATCGGACCGCGCAAGTAATTTATATATGAAAATTATTATATTCAGTGGCTTCTCCTACTTTTCTTAGTGATTTACAGTTTATCAGGAAGTGATGATTTTGTACTTTTTGACTCGTTGGATGGAAACGGTGCTTGTTCTATGTGATATTCCTATTTTGCGCCCAAGTTAAATTCGCAAATTTGGATGGAAACCCGGCTACAGTCTCAACATCAGGAACAGTTCAAAACGTTCTTATTCACTCACCCCCTTGGAAATAAAGGTATGAAAGCTGTCACTAGTTGCTTTTACCTAAAGGGTCCATATTGGTACCTTAATTTAGGTACATATTAGTAAAATGTACATATTGTTACCTAAATTGTACAAAAGTGTACCTTTTGAAAAGGTACTGCCCCAGTGACAGCTTTCATACTGAGAGTGCAGCCTCTTGTAGTAATTTTTACTACCTGATGATGAGTGATCAAACATTTAGTTTCTAGTCCCACCCTGACATGACTCAGAACTAAAAAATGCCTGTTTATATGCAAGTCAAATGCTTTTGCCCAGCACTCTTGCACAACTAAAGTGTGAAATGTCCCTTTTCTGCTTCACTACTTGTGCTATAGGATCAGGAGTGAGCATATCTCAGGTACCCTTTTATCCTCAAAGTTGAGCCCTGCCGATTTCCATAGGAATGTTCAAGAAGATTTTTGATTATAATACACTCTTCTACGTTACCCGGGACAGGTATCATAGGTCTTAGGAGAGTGAAATTAACTCTGTTCTTTAATTTCCCCCTTTATTAGAATCATGGTGATCTAGCATCTCACAGGTTTGATACTAATGAAGTACCTATGGAAAGCAACGACTTAAACCCAAGCAGAGATAACGGATGTGAAGTCAAAGGTTGAGAGGATTTTCACATTCTTCATCACTCTAACAAAAAGTTCAAACCAAATCTGTGAACAGCTCATGAAGACTAAAATAGCTAGCTTGTGCTGCCTTACGTCTTGTGAATGTGTGAAACAGCAATTATTTTAACAGTACCATCAGAAACACAAAAGCATTTCTGCACTGCTGTTTTCCCTGAGAGTCGTCCATCATGATACTCATCACAATTTGCTCTATCTCTCAGCACTAGGCTGTTAATCTAAAAGCAGACAGGCAAAGCTGGCGATATCCGCAAAAGCGCTGCGAATCGCTTTAATACGCCAACAAGCCATTGTAATAGCAGAAAAACAACATTCAAGTCTGTTCCTAATTTTCTAAAAGAAACCGTTCAAAGACAATCCTCAAACTCAACATAACGCATGTAGCCGTCAATGAAAAGTTTTAATAAGAAATTCTCTCCTTTCTGTGATAATCACTTCTTGAAATACACAAAGGACACTTGTATCCGTTTGTTTGAAAATATACTGTCATGCTTATAAGCCTGCAGGTATGGCAGATGTCATCATCTAATTTTATAGCAAACATAACAGGGAACAGAAACATATCTACACAGCCTTGTCCATATCTTAATGAAATAATATTCCAGCTTGATATGGAGAGAAAACAGACAACTTTGGCTCTATACTCAACCAATGGAGTCGGGTTGGAAGCAGGATTATCCAATGACAATACTGTCCATTATTGGTCATTATTCTGTTTGGTGACATTAGTGGCGTGGATATTACACACTTCAACTTTAATACTAGTAGTGGATGAAGCTAACCAGAGCTGATCACTACAGCAGCATGCTGCCTTAAGCAAGCTATCATACTTAATATGATGTGCCAGTAAGCCGTGAGAGCCCTCTCAGTGAATAATACCATCAGGCAGGGTTATCAACTTTCACCAGTGGACCTACCATTACATGCAGTGACACTGCTCTACAACACTCGAGTTTGATATCTCTCTTTTGGCTGAGTTTATTGGGTTCCTCATGATGAACTGTTGGATTTGTGTATGCTCAATCAACTCAGATGTACAGAGGATGACAGCCAGATGAGATGAGATTGGTGTTGCTTAGACAGTGTTTGAATAAAACACATATTTTTTTCTTGAAATCTTGTTTGTTCCTTTCACATCTGTCTGGGAGGCTAGTATTATTGATTTTTTTTCTAATTTAGATATCTGCAGTTGTTATGCTTAGCCATGCAAAATTCAAGAAGGACAAGAGAACATTACGGTGGCCGAGAAGTGCAGAGCAAATCACAATTCTGAAAACAAAATAACAAATTACAAACGCAAATGCAAGTCTAAAAAACAAAATAACAATTCAGAAAGCACAACAACAATTCACATAATGATTGGAACATGATACAATTGGAGAACTGAAATGTAAAAAAAAATACAATCAGGTGACAGAACACTAATAGGTCTACGGTTTTGTTCAAGAAACAAATCATTTTCATTCACTTACATAAACAAACTCACATTTTTTGGTTGGACGTAATGGATGAATACGCCCTTTACTGAACGAGTCTGTGCTTTGAGTCTGAACAACATTAGGAGCAGCACTGAACAAGATATCTTCTTCATGAACAAATGAAACAAAATGAATGAAAGTGAAAACTAGAACAATCACATACCACACAATTAAAATGACACGGGGATGCTATTTTGATTTCTTTTTTTTCATTTTCAGTAAGTGAATTAAGCTGAAATAAAATAAAATAAAAAGATTACATGAAAAACTTAACTACAAATTTAAAAAAAATTAGAAATGAAAATGGCAACTACCGAAATTAGTTGAATAAGTTGAAGTACTAAAATTACTTAAAGGTCCCCTGAAATGCTTAGAAACACGCAGCGTTACTCTATGTGTCGACGTCATTTTAACTGAAACAGGAAGAAATAGGCTATAGTGCTAGCATAAAGCAAGAAGTGCATACACTTGTAGCTGTTATGTGTCTTTGTAATTAATTGTAAGTCCCCTTTTGAGCCACGCGCAAGCGCACAACCCCCCCCATAAAAAAAAACAAGTGGGCTCCCCCAAAGTCCACAGTATAGTTCGAACACTGTCTAACAGTGCTGTAACTTGCTTGGGATGCTTGTGCATCTGGAATTTCATAGTAGATTTATAAACACACAAATTAAAATAGAGAATACTATGAGTCGTGAAAGATGAATCAACTGAATAAACGATTCAAAGACTCATTCTAACTTGTCATCACAGATTGGTGACCCGCAGAAAGGGTTACTGAATGAATCAGTGTACATCTCTGAACAAATCTTTTCGGTGAATGGCTTCAAAAGTCACTGAGATGAATCAAAATCCCCACCACTACAGAACACTCTTAATCCAGATTGATTTGATATCCACTTCTGATGAATTTTTACCCCATGGTACTGATTTGCGTCTGGTGGGTTGGTACAGTTGAATCATGTTAGCGATTAGTCCCTCAACTTAATCACAGCGCATCATTACTCAAGCTCAGAGGGCTGCGTCGCATGTACTGAGCTGGCTTATGCCAACGCCGTGGTTTTAGTACAATTACCTGTTGCTGGAGTTCAGCCCTTTACTACATTACCCACGGACTACTGCATCGCCTGTTTAGAAAAGACTCCCAGTATTGCCATGGCAATGGGCCAGGGGATAACAGATGGTGGGAGCGTGTGCTCAGTGGCAGTTAAAGCAGGAGCGCTGATACTAAGGGGGGAAAGTGGGTCAGGATCAGCCACAGCAGGACCAGACAATGCTTAACACCAGACAGGCCACACACACATATACAATGTTCTTCAATAATTCCTTCTAATTAGAGCTGCAAATGGAAGAATGCATTCATATTTCACAGGGATTTAAAAAATGCAAGTTCTCTTTTCATTATTCAAAAAGTCAAGAACTTTCTACATGACATTTCACATCTATATTACATTTAGTTATGTTCTTAGCAATTATTTTCATACTAAAGTGAGTTCTGCTACACATTATGTTAACTGACATGTAGAAAAAATGATTTCTCAGGTGCTGTAAGAAAAAACCTGCACACTCTTCACATTTTTCACACACATCAAATTTCTGATGCTGTTAATCATTTTAGAAATCAACTGAGATTGTTGTTAATGAAGTTCACCAGCTGCTAAACATCCTGCTGTTTCCTTAGCTGTGCTTCTTTCTATATCAAGATGACATGAAACCAGTTTCTGTGGTTGTTACTGACAACAGTTCAGAATTCATACTCAAGTTTCACCCCTAGTGATGTTCTATTTTGGGATCTCCTCAAGGATAAAGTAGATTAAATGAGAGACTGCATTATCCAAAACAGTATAGATGCAGCAATCCAAACTAAATTCTGCATAATTTGTTGGATTCATACAAAAAATCTGACAAATGTCCAACCAAAAGTGTCATGCAAATGTACAAATATGTTTGTACTATGGCACCATCTTTGCAACAAAGCACATTTCTCAAAGGCTTGTTCAAACAAAGCCAAGGCACAATTACTAAGGGTGAATCTCATAAAACCTGCCAAAAACATGCCTAGGTCAAATTTTACTCCAATATCAAAAGAAATCAAATAAAATCAAATAAAAAAATGTTTTGCATAGAAAATGTGATGTTTTATTTATTTTGTATTGTTTCTTATGTATTTTAGGACAAATATGCATATTTTACCATTTTACCTCTCAATTCTCACTTCTGTAATGCAAAAACTGGTCCTAAAATAGCTTTTATATCGCCTATAAAGCAAATTATCAGTTAATATTTTTTAATCTACTGTTGTGGCATTAACTGCAGGGGATTAAACAATGGTGTTTAAATAATTTAATTCCTACTATAACTACATTTAAACATTTTGGGACTCAATAACCTTTATTAACTCCACTAAAATGGGGATGCATGATAAATTCTCATGATGAAGCTCTCAAAGATGCCAGTAGCCTATTTCTCACACTTTTACAACATCAACATGAACATTTGAGCAACATGTTGTGAAGTAGTCCATGTTTTCCAAGTAGTCTCCAAGAGAGAGATGGTTAACATTTCATTCTCCAGTGCTGATATATACATTAATAGCGGAGTACAAACAGCACAAAGAAAATACTGCTGCAAATCCCACTATACAGATAAATCCAGCACGCTGCACATGTGACTGCTTGAGCTGTTGATTTACTCTCCAACACAAGCGGATTGCCTTCACTTTCACGAAAAAAAAACCAATCACAATACACCAGATGTTTTTCTTAAGTGTAGCATAGTGTCTAGGAGATCTCAGACGGCCCATGTGTTCGTAAAAAGGCAGACTCTGCAGACTTACGCTGTAACATCACAAGCAGTGATTCTGACGTTACATTTACATTGGTAAATCCAGTTCAATACCACACAGCATGTTTAGTGCCAGAACGGAAGTAATTATGGTGGTTCATGCTCAACCAGACCCTTGCATTACATGAATTATGATAACATTTCAATTATAAAAGCTGAAACCTGTAAATATATATAAAGAGATATACAGTGTGAAATACTTCTGAACTTTTAAGAGCCACCTTTTAACATATTTGACCCTTTGTTATGTTGTTCTCTATGAGACAGACTATATTATTACTGATATACAGTGCCGTGAAAAGGTTTTTGCCCCCTTCCTGGGTTTTTTTTTTTTTGTGCATATTTGGTCACACTTAAAAGATTCAGATCATCAAGCACATTTTAATATCACACAAAAATAACCCGAGTAAATACAAAATGCAGTTTTGAAATAATGATTTCATTTATTAAGGGAAAAAAGCTGTCCAAACCTGCCTGGCACTACATGAAAAAGTAATTGCCCCCTAAATCAAATAACTGGTTGTGCAACACTTTGCCGCAACAACTGCAATCAAGCGTTTGCGATAACTGGCAATGAGTCTTTCACATCGCTGTGGAGGAATTTTGTCCCACTCTTCTTTGCAGAATTGTTTTAATTCAGCCACACTGGAGGGTTTTCGAGCATGAATGGACTGTTTAAGGTCATGCCACAGGATCTCAATTGGATTTAAGTCAGGACTTTGACTTGGCCACTCCAAATCCTTAATTTTGTTTTTCTTGAGCCATTCAGAGGTGGACTTGCTGGTGTGTTTGGGATCATTGTTCTGCTGCATAACCCACGTGTGCTTGAGCTTGAGGTCACAAACTAATGGCCGGACATTCTCCTTCAGGATTTTCTGATAGAGAGCAGAATTCATGGTTCCATCAATTATGGCAAGTCATCCAGGTCCTGAAGCTGCAAAGCAGAATTTTCAGTATCATTACTCCAGTCTTCAGTGTCACATGATCCTTCAG
>NW_015645543.1:2156395-2161955 GCF_001515625.1 Sinocyclocheilus rhinocerous
GGCAGTAATCAGGCCAGGGCAAGTGAAATTTAACTCAGCTTTCTAAAATAATGTGGTTAATCACAGATGTTTCATGATTTAGCAGGAAGGGGCAATACATTTTTATTAAATTAGGGTTGGACAGCTTTTTTCCCTTAATAAATGAAATCATAATTTAAAAACTGCCTTTTGTATTTACTTGCATTATCTTTGTGTAATATTAAAATTTGTTTGATGATCTGAATCTTTTAAGTGTGACAAATATGCAAAAAAAAAAAAAAAACAGCAAAAGGGCAAAAACCTTTTCACGGCACTGTATGAACACTTTTCGTCAATTCATGTATGTTCTACAGGAAGCATGGAGAATTTAAATAGTACTGTGTCAATAAGCAGAAATAAAACAATGAAAAAGTCTGCATATCAGTAATAAGACAGATGAAAATAATTGGTAGGCTATTGGTCAGAAAAACAACACTGTTCAATATTGAAGAGTGACCAACTACAAGTTTGACCAATATTTTGTTTTTAACCAAGTAACACTTTTCTACATAATTGATTCTTTAATATCGGTTCTATGATAAATTGCATGGTGAACCTCTAAAAAATAGCAGACAGTTATTAATGTCTAAGTCAAATGATAAAGAAACCGCATTTTCTAAATCATTATTGTTGCTGTTTTTATTATTATTATTATTATTGATAATTAATTGAATATTATAATTATTACTACTGCTTTTAATAATTTAAATGCTGTTTTAATGAATTATTTAGCTGTTATTGTTTCAATAATTGTTTTAAACAGTACGTAATGTCTTGAAAAACAACATAGAAGTGACTGACGACGTAAATTGAGACAGAGAGGCGTTAAAGAACACTAAGAAGAAAGAGTCTGTCTTACCTCGTATCAAAACGATGGACATCAGTGGAAGAAGCAATTTCATAAACATCATGGTCTTATTTAAGATGTACCGATTTCAAAACAAGTCGTGCGGTATGTGTTTAACAGAAAGCACAATCCCTTAGAGAACAATTATCCAGGTTCCCCATTTATTGAGATGCGACAGGAAAACTGAAGGTATTTAGAAGTCCAATTCTTAATTTGAACTTGTCAGCCAGTCCGTATGAGCACCAGACGCTGGACCGAACCCTTCAATACTCCGATTGAGTAAAACAATTACGCGCATCGAGGTGCACTTTGAACTGCGCGCGTGGGCAGCGGATCGAACATAAATCAGTTTAAAGCACTGAGATTAAAGAAGAATGGAAGACCGTATCAACGTAAACTTCAGGTCTCTGTCCAGTTGCAGCCTAGACTAAAGAGTGAACGGGTTTTCTTCGCTCAGTTGTTGTCCTTGTCGTCCTGAAGAGGTTATCCTCATCCATGCGCTTCTGACAAAAGTCTCTAAAAGCATCAACTGTTCCGAGGAAACTCGTCGTATTTACTTTACCTAACATAAACCCTGGTCCCTGTTAAACTGTAGGATGTTTAAGAAACGTCAAATCAATTACGCTAACCAGCACAGGATTCAAAGTTGCGCCCAACTTGCAGCTCTCGTCTGATTCGCCCGGTGATTAAGGGCAATACGATTAATGGATCACAGTTCCAGGCGGAGCAATAAAAGTAAAACTAAGCATTTGTGAATAACTCATCGCGCGATTCAACAGTGTGGTCTCTCACTGAACAGTTTTAATGTGTGATAACGCCCAAATTCTGGTTTGTAAAGCATTTTGGGCTATAGATTTAAAGGGAATTTATTGTGCAAGCGCGTGTCAAAGGTGTAGCTAGTCCTACACCTCCCTCTGGTGCTCAAAAAATGAACATGCAATTTCAGAACTGCATTGCAGTGTCCAATGTTCAAACAATAATAAAGAGAGGACTATCTTTATGTTCTAATATAATGTAAAATGTAGTATAATTAAGACACTGCAATCGTATAGGCTAACATCACTTTAGTAGGCCTACTGTATAGGATTACACTACATTACATTACATACGTTTGTCAAAACATTTGTGCAAACCCTGTGGAAGGCAGGGCAGTTTTTGTTAATAATTTCAGTACATATTGTAATGCACTGTAAACATTTCATCCCAATAAATAAAAACTTAATTGCTTCATTAAACTAAATTGCACTTTTTAAAATTAAGGATGAAAAATTGCCATGACTCTACATACGATCAAATGGTTCCGAGAATGAATGAATGAATGAATGAATAAAAACTCAATAAAAATTACTAAAATTGAGTAGAATTTTTAAGTTAGGGATGGAATTTAGATTGTAAATTACAACAAATTTGCCTTGCCATTATAACATACTGATGAAAACATTGCTTACATCTTAAATCAGATTATAATTTATTCCTATGATACTTTGGGTAGTATGATTGTCAAATTCATTGTTGTCATTTTAGTTATTGTGTTAATTAAATACAATTAAATAGGCATTTTCATCTCAATTTGTTGGGACTCCAAAGCAATAAATTAATGAGCAACATTTGTATGGTTCAGATGAATTAATCTCTTCATTTGATGTGAAGGGCAGGTTGTCATGGCTTATTTTGAAATCCTTTCAAATGTAAAACATCCTCTTCACACTCCAGCAGCATTGTTATCAGCCGAGACAAATTAACAATTCAAAATAAAGCAGTGGAATTAATTCTCAACTTCAGTGCTTTTCAAAAAGCATACATTGTCACTTAAGGAAACACTGGAGATGTCACTCTCTTTAATCTCTTAAATAAATAATCATTCATTCCCATGGAAAATAAAGCAACAATAAACACTGGTGTGTGTGATATTCACCTGTCTAGAAACAGCATTTGTCTGAGGTGCAGATTGACTGAAATCTTAGCGGTATTGAATATATCTGCATCCATCTTAGAAAATGACAATAAAGGCCTTTTACATGCTAATTTGTGCTCTAATTGAAATGCAAAGAGCAACAAACAAATAGTTCACTAGGGCACACCCACAGTGTTTACTGAAAATAAAATGCAAAATAAAATGATTGGCAGCTGTCAGGGCACAACAGATCTGACGTATTTACTTCAATAAGTAATATAGTAATGTTAAATAGTGAAGTCAAAAAGCACAAGCAAAGATATTTATTTTGATTAATATGATCGATATTTATATTTCTTAAATATATATATATATCATATTTAGGAAATGATGGCCCACTGCAAATATTGAAAAGAACAATATTCTTTATTCTTTTCTGCTGATGTTTACTTCTTTTCAGAAAGTGATACATGTTTATAAAAAAGTAATCCATACCTTAAGGTTTTCCATTATTGGCCTTCTAAATCAACAGCAATTTATGGTACGCATTTATTTATGGTTGGGTATCATGAACTAACCATGAACAAACATTTGTTTATCTTAATGATTTTGTTGTTTAATGTTAATTTAAAAATACTATTGTTGGTTCCAAACATATTAACTAATGTTAACATATGGAATTTTATATGTTGAAATGTATCAATAAAAAAATTGACCATAAATTGACCAACTGTCACGTATCCGGTCCATGAACTTCCGTCTGCTAGCCATCAGAACATTTACAATAACTAATATAATAAATGCTGTATAAGTGTTGATCAGTGACTGATGTGACATTTTTGTACAAAATTGATAAACTATTAAACTGGTCAAAAGTGACAATGAACAAAAGTTTGTTGTTCTTTTGAACTTTCTACTAATCAAAGAATCCTAAAAAGAATTTATCAGGGTTTCCACAAAAATATTAAGCAGCACAACATTTTCAACATTGATAATAAGACATTTTTCTTGAGCATATTGAAATGATTTCTGAAGGATCATGTCACACTGAAGACTGGAGTAATGATGCTGAAAGTGCTATCACAGTAATAAATTGCATTTTAAAATATATTAAAATTGAATACAGTGATTTAAATTGTAAAAATATTTCACAATATTTTTGATATATTATCAAATAAATGCAACCTTAGTGAGCACAAGAGACTTCTTTTAAAAACATTTAAAAACTGGACCCCAAACTTTTGAACAGTAGTGTAATAGCAAACATAAATACTGAAACATCTTGTAAATACATACTTGTTATACTTGGAATTCCCTGGTAGCTCAAGCAAAATGAATCGTGGGAAACTCTGCATAACATTTGGTAAATAGCATTTTCTAGTTCTTTCAAAAGGGGGAGACAAACGGTTTTCCTTCTCTACTCTCTCGAATCCTCTCTCCTTCTCCTTCCACTCTCCATAGAGCTGAAGCTTTATGAACCACTGGAGAAGGTGTCCTGCCAAATGAAAAACATCACAGACTGGGATTAAAACAGCACGACCATAAAGCCTCTGAAAGGTAAATGTATGGAAGCTATAACGTCATGCCTGCTCAGGCAACAAAAGATTTGGCCTGTGATTGAGGATTACACAGAGCAGATCAGCTTTTATGATATACAAGATAATGTACATCCTGTCAGAAAATTGCATGCCAAATTGTGCTGTATTGCACTGTTTATTTTAAATAAAAGAATGACATTGGGCTCATCGAAGCAGCAAAAGGACTTCATGATTATCATCAGGGTATTTTACTTGGGGAAGGTGAATAGACATATTATGGTCATATGATAATGTTCTCATATGTTGTGGTCTGAGGCGTTGTATTAGTGCAGCATCGATGGGAGGGGCTGCTGCAGTCCACTGCAGTGCAGTACTTCATGCTGTTAGGTGAAATGCTGTGTGAGGCAGTTAGATGGAGCTACAGCACTGTTGTTGTTGTCTGAAGAGCACAGTTTCATGGATGGTCCACCTAGCCACAAGACTAAACATTTTAAAATGCAGGTTTGTTTAACAGTGTGCTTTCCTATTTTTTCCAAATCATTTCAGATTTATTGACCACTCTAGATAGTTATTTCAAAGCTAATTATTAATTCATCTGCAATTCTTTTCATAGGAAGGTTATTTAGACCTTCACACGCTCTGGGAAAACAAGCCTTAGTTTTTTTTTTTTATATATAACAGCACATTTGATAATCAAATAGTATATATTTATATATGTTCAAATGTTTTTATTCTGTACTGTGATATTTAACTCTCCTCTTTCCTTTTTTCTACCTAGAGTTTTGCAATGAATACAATTAACTCTTTGTTTGGGTGGATTCTTGCTTTGGGAGGTAAGAACATTATGAAGATGTTTTCCTAATGTTGCTTTTCATATGCTACCATTCTAATCATTCAAATATAAAATATTCTCTAAAAATATATTTTAATTCTATATTGAACAGTTCTCCTTTTTTCCTACCTTTCAGTTTGCTAATGTCAATTGCTGGACAAAAGAAAGAAATTCTTGATTTAATCCGAAATTCTTTGATTAAGGAATATATAAGAATTTTATACACACACACATATATATATATATATATATACATACATACATACAGACATACATATACACATACATATATATATATATACATATACATACACATACATACACACACACACACACATACGCACACACACATATATATATATACACATATACATACATACACATATATATACATACATATACATACATATACACATACATATATATATATA
>NW_015645543.1:2162908-2201269 GCF_001515625.1 Sinocyclocheilus rhinocerous
AGTAATAATATATATAGAGAGATAGATTATATATATATACACACACACGCACATATAAAACAATAATAATATTTAATATATAAATATATAAGTACACTTTTCTATGGATACAATATATCACAATCAATAATACATTACCTCACATATAGCTGAAAAGAAGATTTACCAACCCACTTTTGTTAAATGGAAAATGAACATCCAGTTCAAAAATGTAAAAGATTCAAAGATTCACCCTTTGTAATCCTCAAAAGAGAGAAAGTCAGTGTTGAGGAGGCATGAGACTGAGCAAATTATGACAACTATAATTTTGGGGGGTACTTTAAATAAATGTAGTGCTGTACTGAACTCTTGACTTTTACAAAGCATTTTAAAAGATATGGCAGATATGACAAATACCTAACAGGCTCAATGATTTCTCATCTCCAGTTCTGATGATCCCAGTGTTGTGTCAGGATGAAGAGGGTGTAATTACAGTATGCCAAGAGGAAGATAACGACCTCAGAGTGGACTGCCTTCTGGAGCCCAGACACAACTACCACACAGACTATGAGTTCTCCATGTCTAAAGGCCAGAAGGAGATCATCATAAACACCAACATCTCTGGAATCATGCCTGAACCCAAGTTCAGGCACAACACGTTTGTGACAGAGCTTGAGCCATATGGATTCAGGCTGACCATTATGAGCTTCACCGTCACTGAGAATACAACGTTCATCTGTAAAGTAACCAAGATCCAGAAGACTCTGTCTGTTGAACTAGGTAAAGCAGCTGTATTGTGGCACTATGTAAAACGAAATGAATACTTTCTCTGCCTAAACCTGAACTTGTCTTTGCCTTTCAGACAGCATCGAGCCCTGCTCTGCCATCAGTGTGTTTCTGCTGGGTTATCCTTGGCTCAATCTTCTGGTTCCTCTGTGCATCTTACAGCTATGGGAAGCCTTTTAAAAATAGTCAGCTATGCCATCATATTTGCAGAGTATAAATAGAGTATTTCTGTAGATTTCTCAGCATATTTGAGTATTTTTAGAAATGCTTTTCGATCTACATGCTCTGCCTTTACTGTAAAGTAAGTAGGCTACCGGTTGCTGCCTCTATGAAGGTATTTGTTTACTTTATGCTTTATTACTTGTCTAGCCAAAGCACAAATGAAGACATGTTGTGTGTGCAATAAGTTAAAGGATTTTTAAGATTCTTGACTGCTATTAAAATTGTTGATGAAGTTGTGTCGAGCAATTGTACTGCAACAGTGCCATAATGCTTTCAATGAAATGCACCATTAACATCTTGGGTCATTAGTGTGTAGATAAATAAATAAATCCCATAATTTATTGGCTTAATTATGGTTTTCCCAGCACTTTGAACATAATTATAAACTCATTTTTCCCTCACAGTTCACTTGTTTAATTTTGCACAGTTGCACACTGTTTAATGTTTGTGTGAAAGAAAAAATATTTTAATGGTATAAGATATCATTTTAATTTGATCAGTAGTTTGTTTTGAAAATGCTATTGCCATCTTAGAAAATGTATCTTTAATAAAATCTGTCACTGGTGTTATAGCTCTTGCTTCATTTGTGAAATAAAATAAACCAATAAAATAAAAAATAAATAAAAGTTGTCCTTTTTGATTACTAAAAATGTCAAGATGATAATAAATCCCATCAGCTAGGTTATTGGAGATAAGTGAATGAGCTCAAGACTTCAACACATTTTTGAGCAAAATCCTTAACTTCTCTTCTCTTTAAACTCAATGAATTGTGGTTGGTCACTTTGCATGTCAACAAGATGGCCTTTTCCAGGTGGTTCCTGTCCATAAAAAGCTGCAAAAAGGTCCAGGCATTCAGTCAAAAGTTAAAAGTCAAAGTCAAAGGTCTGGCTATACTTTATAAAAGAAATGGCCAATGTAACCCCTGTTAGGCAATTTAAGCAGAGGGATTAACTCACAGAGGGAATAAGCAATAACTCACTAGGGCTTAAATGATTATTGCAGGTACACTGTAAGTCAATCAGAATCTAATCAGAAGGCGCAAGAATTCGTAAGAGGCAAGGCACACACACACACATATGATGTTAATGCGCTTATTTATATAGGGTAGAATGATTTTCAGGGGAAATTGACAGGATACGTGGTTGAATATGTCGATGACACTACATAAAAGGCAAAAAAACAAGTAAATAAACCAAAAGAAATGCAGACTGAAATAAATGTATCAATCAGCTTTAAAATCTGACTTCCAACCAAATAAAATAACCAAGATGAATTGAAATTAAAACCTTAACAGGAAATTATTTCCTCCAAAATAAATTAAATTGTACTCAAATGTTCTATTGCAGGTTTTATACCCTCTTTCTCTTTTTCTTATATACACAACTCAAATATATACTCAAGATCAGCAAATATAAAGTAATAAACCCAAATGTCAGTACTTATATGGAGTCAAACATACAAATTCCCACTGTAAACACTTATTTGTACAAAATAAAACTGCATGAATGCATATCAATGTAGTATCGTAACTCTTAGAATGCACAGTTCAAAAGAAAATGTCAGTCTAAATAATAACGAATGGTATTCTCCGTCCTCAGTTCCTTATAATCAGTGATCCAGTGCTCGAAAAGAAAATATTAGATACTCCAAACCTTCAAGAATCCAATGAAATATTTTGTTGGAGGCTTAGTGATACAGATGTCCATGGAGACAAAAGATAGATGTTTCTGGTCGATTTACGGTTGGCTCGCCATCTTCACACGGTGCACAACTGAAGTGTTGATATCAGTGCAGTCCACAAATTGAAGGATCCAGATTCTAGATTCTAAGATAACAAAACTGGCCTGTGCACACACACAGAATGAAATCCTCAATCAATCCACACTTCACATACATTTCACTCAACATATACACATCTTTACCGCTCTGTACATATTTTTCTTATGACAATGTATACATTCACTGAACATTTTTCCCTTCCAAACACATCAATACACCATTGAATCACTATATTCCAACATGCATACTAAATAGACATTTTTTAACTCACCGATTCCCTTGTGTATTAATGATATTTCTTGTTTTTTTCAGGTTTCCGATGACGCAACGATGGCCTACTGGATTTCAGCGCGACGACGGTCACACGGATCAACAGGATATAAGTAAGTTCTTTCAAACTACTCAAACTTATTTATCAACAAAATATCTGCAAAATAACTTACAGTTTGTTCTTAGCAGGCGTACTTCAATAAAATCTAATAAATCAAGATTTCACGCAGCTTCTAAGGCGCACATCTCTTCTCGCGTTTTCTCTCCCGTGCAGCTTCCCTAAGGGCGGAGTCAGCTTGACCTAATTACACTCGATTGGCTGCTCACCTGCGCAGCACAGACCTAGAGCTCAAAATAAAATTTAAGTTTTACATGTGATTATTTACTTCCCATCTTACATTGTAAGTAATCCATGTCTAATGGGAAATATATATACATTTAATCTTTTATCCTATAATTTCCTTTTACATTACTTAGTTATTTAGCTTAACTGTATTCATAATTGACTCAGACTACAAATGTCTTTGAGCCTGGGTTACACCCTCCCCCCTTAGAACCATGCAAGCCCCTTTGCATGTTGCCAGTGGCTGCATACTCTTGTGATGCAGGACAACTCATATGGGAACGATCTTGCAGGGACTCTGAAAAGGCTTCATTCAGGCCCTGAAGAAGGGACTGAACTATGGTTATCAAAGGGTTTCCCAATTTCGGGTAAGTCAAGATTTTGGGTTTCTCTTTTGTCCGAACAGACCTCCTTAACTCATTTCTTGGATGTATGAATTCGATGGCTTCTTCGTCGATTTCCATATGTTCTACATCATTTAATTCCTCTCCAGCCGAAATGGACCCTGGCACGGAAGATTCCACATTCAAACTTGGGTTTTGCGCTATCAAGGTAGTTGAATGGGTTAAGTCAGCCAATTCTTCTCTTTCAGATTGGACTCCAGGATTCCAAGGCAAGTTTCCTTCAGGATTTACAGGTAAGTTCTCCTCAGGGTTTACAGGTAAGTTCTCAATAACCTGTAATTCAGGCATTTCATTCGCTAAGCCTGTTCCCAAGGATTGGGCAATGTCCTCCTTCCCAGGTTGTGTCACTTTGGAAGTATGAACAGTGAGCGGCTCGCCTACGACTTCAAATTGGGGTCCTGAATAATAACCTTCCTCTTCTGAATCGGGAGTATCTTCTTCAGGACTTTCACAAATCGCTTTACTGCACGTTTTGAGCCTGGGAACCAAACTTTGTGTCTTGAGTTCACTCACATCAGAGGAAAGAGTTCCACAGGGAAGCAACAAGTCACGGTGTAGCGTTCGAGTAGGCCCTGTTTGAAACTCAGGACATACTTTGTACACAGGTAAATCGCCATAACGGTCTACCACCACATACACTGTTTCCTCCCATTTGTCAGCAAGTTTATTCTTTCCTCTCGGTCTAACACTTCTCACAAGAACTCTGTCACCTTTGTCCAATTCAGATGCTGTCACATGTTTGTCGTAACGAGTCTTATTTTTCTCAGCCATCCTTTTGGAGTTCTCAACTGCAATCCGGAAACTCTCCTCAAGGCTTGACTTTAGGTTCTTTACATACTGAGAGTGTGTCACATCTGCCTTATCTCTGAGAGGTAATCCAAATGCTAGATCTACTGGCAGCCTGGGTTGTCGCCCGAACATTAACTTGTAAGGGCTAAACCCGGTGGTTTCATTTCTGGTGCAGTTATATGCGTGTACGAGTGGCTTCACGTACTCCTTCCAGCAGCTTTTCTTCTTGGCCTCCAGGGTTCCAAGCATATTTAACAAAGTTCTATTGAACCTTTCAACGGGATTGCCCCTCGGATGGTATGGGGTTGTTCTGACTTTCCGCACCCCAGCAATATCACACAATTCTTTGATCAAGTGTGATTCAAAATCAGGGCCTTGATCACTGTGAAGGCGTTCGGGATAGCCATAATGACATATGAACTGCTCCCACAGACACTTCGCAACAGTCTTGGCTTTCTGATTTGGGGTCGGAACAGCAAGGGCGTACTTAGTAAAGTGATCAGTTATTACCAACACATCCTTAGTGTTACTGTGGTCCGGCTCGAGGGTAAGAAAATCCATGCATACCAATTGTAAAGGGCGGTTGGTTGTAATGTTCACGAGTGGTGCAGCTTTTTCGGGTAGAACCTTTCTCCGTATACATCGACCACATGTTCTTATCATATGCTCTATGTCTGAAGCCATTTTGGGCCAATAGAATCGATTCCGCACCAAATCCAAAGTACGGTCGATACCCATATGACCAAGGTCATCGTGCAGATGTTTAAGCACATCAGAACGGTATTCTTCGGGTAAAACCAATTGATACATGACCTTATCAGCCACACTCCTCCTTCGATAGAGGACTCCATCGTGGAACTCCAATCGTTCCCGTTCCCTAAGAAGGTAAGGTAGCCTAGGAAGAGCATCACGGACAGTTCTTGAAGGGGTCTCTCCGGTCTGGATTTGGGTAATGACTTCTCTAATACAGGGATCGGCCAGTTGTGTTCTCTGGATTTCTGAAGGAGATAGATGGGGGATAGTTGGTAGTCCTCCACACTGATCTTCTTGCAAATAAACATCGGGTACTGCAGCTGTCTGCATTTTCAGGGAACTGATAAAAGCAGCAGGTAAGTCATGTGAATACTCAGACCATTGAGTAAGACAACTGTCGCAACTGGCTTTTACTACCTCACTACTGATCTCTTGCTTTTCAGCTTCTGCAGTGAGCCGTTCAGCAAAGGTAAGTATTTGGTTTTCCTCAATGTGAGAAGTATCATCTATAGTGAGTTCTGAATGAGGTCGCGGAGACAACCCGTCGGCATCAACATTCTGTTTCCTACAACTGTACTGGAGTTTGAAATCGTAAGTAGAAAGCGCTGCTAACCACCTATACTCTCGGTCTAACACTTCTCACAAGAACTCTGTCACCTTTGTCCAATTCAGATGCTGTCACATGTTTGTCGTAACGAGTCTTATTTTTCTCAGCCATCCTTTTGGAGTTCTCAACTGCAATCCGGAAACTCTCCTCAAGGCTTGACTTTAGGTTCTTTACATACTGAGAGTGTGTCACATCTGCCTTATCTCTGAGAGGTAATCCAAATGCTAGATCTACTGGCAGCCTGGGTTGTCGCCCGAACATTAACTTGTAAGGGCTAAACCCGGTGGTTTCATTTCTGGTGCAGTTATATGCGTGTACGAGTGGCTTCACGTACTCCTTCCAGCAGCTTTTCTTCTTGGCCTCCAGGGTTCCAAGCATATTTAACAAAGTTCTATTGAACCTTTCAACGGGATTGCCCCTCGGATGGTATGGGGTTGTTCTGACTTTCCGCACCCCAGCAATATCACACAATTCTTTGATCAAGTGTGATTCAAAATCAGGGCCTTGATCACTGTGAAGGCGTTCGGGATAGCCATAATGACATATGAACTGCTCCCACAGACACTTCGCAACAGTCTTGGCTTTCTGATTTGGGGTCGGAACAGCAAGGGCGTACTTAGTAAAGTGATCAGTTATTACCAACACATCCTTAGTGTTACTGTGGTCCGGCTCGAGGGTAAGAAAATCCATGCATACCAATTGTAAAGGGCGGTTGGTTGTAATGTTCACGAGTGGTGCAGCTTTTTCGGGTAGAACCTTTCTCCGTATACATCGACCACATGTTCTTATCATATGCTCTATGTCTGAAGCCATTTTGGGCCAATAGAATCGATTCCGCACCAAATCCAAAGTACGGTCGATACCCATATGACCAAGGTCATCGTGCAGATGTTTAAGCACATCAGAACGGTATTCTTCGGGTAAAACCAATTGATACATGACCTTATCAGCCACACTCCTCCTTCGATAGAGGACTCCATCGTGGAACTCCAATCGTTCCCTTTCCCTAAGAAGGTAAGGTAGCCTAGGAAGAGCATCACGGACAGTTCTTGAAGGGGTCTCTCCGGTCTGGATTTGGGTAATGACTTCTCTAATACAGGGATCGGCCAGTTGTGTTCTCTGGATTTCTGAAGGAGATAGATGGGGGATAGTTGGTAGTCCTCCACACTGATCTTCTTGCAAATAAACATCAGGCACTGCAGCTGTCTGCATTGTCAGGGAACTGATAAAAGCAGCAAGTAAGTCATGTGAACACTCAGACCATTGAGTAAGACGACTGTCGCAAATGGCTTTTACTACCTCACTACTGATCTCTTGCCTTTCAGCTTCTGCAGTGAGCCGTTCAGCAAAGGTAAGTATTTGGTTTTCCTCATTGCGAGATGTATCATCTATAGGGAGTTCTGAATGAGGTCGCCGAGACAACCCGTCTGCATCAACATTCTGTTTCCCACACCTGTACTGGAGTTTGAAATCGTAAGTAGAAAGCGCTGCTAACCACCTATAACCAGCTGCATCTAGCTTGGCAGTGGAAAGGACGTAGGTTAAGGGGTTACTATCTGTCACTACCGTGAAAGTACTGCCATAAAGGAAGTCATGGAACTAAAGTTGAACTCAAGAGAGGACTCTGGAATGGGTTCAGTTTCATCTACTTTGTTGGACTGTTTATTTGAGATCACAGACTGGACAGCCTTTAATTCAGCTACAATACATCTGGAAGGGACTGTAATGTTGTGAGCGGTAGGATTGGAGATTACTACAGGTAAGCGACAAGGTTTAGTGTCCCCAAGGGTAACTACAGATGTCTTAACAATCAAGCCACCAGGTAGTGAAGAGGAGGATGGATGTTCGATGACTACCCATTTGTCAGGGTACACTCCTTGAACGAAAGCTGTCCCACAAAGAACTGTGCTTTGACCAGCTGGGATTGTTTGAGATTGCTTCTCAGGTAAGCGCACTAGCCCAACATTTCCTTCCACACCTTGTTTTTGGCGTAACTCTAGGATCTTAAGGACCTGCTTATACCCATAAGAGGGTGAAAAGTAACGGGGTTTGTGTTGTGAAAAATCCTTGTATAACTCGTCCAAGGTATTTGTGCCAATCAATATAGACGGCTGAAAGGTAGAAGGAAGACCATGGACAACAAGAGCTAAGGTAGGCACCTCCATACTGACTCCAACAAAATCTCTGGGGAAGATGATGTTAACTTCAACGTAACCAAGGTAGGGAACGTTTTGACCATTTGCACTCTCAACTTCAAGCAAATTGTCTAAGGAGTGAATTTGTTGGTCACCAAGATTTATGTTGTAGAAAGACTGTGTGATGGTGGTGACTTGTGAACCTGTGTCGAGCAAACAGTCACACGTCATTCCTACTATGTCTACCTGGGAGGTGCATCTAGTTCCAATTAACCCTCTGGGTACGACTGACTGCCGTGAGTTCACCTGTGCTCGTGACATCGACACTTTATATGGTTTGGGACACTCTGAATAAATCTCAGTTCCCGCTTGCCCCGCAGCAGGAACTGCTGTTAGTTTAACCGTGGCTTGGGGCTGCCATACTGCAAATCCCATTCATTCTGCCGCTTTGTGAGTTGGTCTCTTTTTTCTGCCACTAATGTGGGATTAGGATCATTTGAACAAGAGCTGGCAATATGTCCTTCCTCTCCACACCTGAAGCAGTAGCCCGGTTTAGGTCTAGCTGGTTGTGATTTGTCCGAAGCTTTGTCTTTTCCTCTGGAACTACCTGCGTTCTGTTTACTCACGGATTTGTTAGCACTTGTCTTAGAATTTGATTTGTCTTTAGACTGTTTTGAAGTTAGTACTGCAAGCTGCTTTTGGAGCTCTGTTATTTGACTTGCCAATTGAGCAGTAACAGAATGCAACTGAGTCACATCATCTCCAAAAGCTGTCTGAGACCGTACTACAACATGCTGCTTAGAACTTCCCAAGTGTTGTTTCATCCGCACACTTTTTGAAGCGTGTTTGTTCTCCTCAACACGTAACATTGTCTTTAGCTCAGCAAAGGACGGGGGTGAGACCTTTTTCTGTTCTAATTGCAACTCTAAAAGCAAGGAGCTTTCCCAGCATCCTCTGCAAAACTGTTTAAGCAGATGCTTATTGATCTCTGAGTTAAGCACTCCACCCCGTCGCATGGTGGTCTGCAATGCCACGTGTAGTCGCTGTAAATAAGCAGACGGCTTCTCACCAGGGTTCTGAAATGTGTTCAGAAATTTGGCGAATAATTCATCACCATCTTCGATGGGTGCAAAAGCAGAATCGAGAAGCTGAATGTAAGCTGAAGGCAATGCTGTAGGACTAAGGGATTTTACAATGTCTGCTAATGCCACGTGTAGTCGCTGTAAATAAGCAGACGGCTTCTCACCAGGGTTCTGAAACGTGATCAGAAATTTGGCGAATAATTCATCACCATCTTCGATGGGTGCAAAAGCAGAATCGAGAAGCTGAATGTAAGCTGAAGGCAATGCTGTAGAACTAAGGGATTTTACAATGTCTGCTGCTGGGGATAGGAGACTCTCACAGATTCTGCGTACTCGGTGGAAATCTGAGACCGTTTGGTCTTGAAGGAGGAGTTCAGCGCTGGCGCTCCAAGTTTCGTAGTCAACCTCATTCGGTGGGCGGGGAGTTCGCCCAGAAAAAGCACGGAGTCTCAAAGGCGAGTTCCCAGATATCGCAAAGTCACTAGTGCGTACAAGATGCTCCACTACAACTTTTTGTACTGCAGGTGGATTTAAGTCACTGACGGTCAGTGATGGGGATTCTGGGCATGTTGCTGCAGCTACTGGCGGAACAGTGTAAGGTCGTGCAGCATTTGTTGGCACCTGAGACTGCCTAAAAGTGGAATCAGTTTGGGGCAGGTCTGCCGGATGAGCAAGTAAAGTGTCGCCAGCTTCGACAAGGGTGGGCTCAGAACATGGTTTTGGCACAACCGCCTCATGAATATGAACCAACACGCCCTTCAGAACATCCTCAAAACTTTCCCCACTACGGCTCGCCAGAGCTTCCAGCTCACTGAGGTAAGTTTGGGTTGTGGTCTTTCCCAGTCTCTGAACATAAATATCTGACAGGGCTGTTACACGGAAAGAGACATCAGGATTATTTCGTGCTTGTTGGACATAGGGAAGCACTGTCCGTAGGGTTTGCACCGCTAGTCCCGAGTTGAATTCAACTATTAAAGACTTCTCTGTCTCTAAGCTAGGATCACTCACTGGGATTGCTCTATTAATTGACCCGTACTGCTTCACATAGTCCAATATTTCCTCATCCATTTCCATTCCGGTTATGCCATTTATTAAAATAGCATTTGGGACTTTCACACATTCTTTTTCTACAACCTCCATCTTGTTCTATTTGTTGTTGTTTTTTGTTCACTTCACTATATCTACGATTGTTGAAAACAGCTAGTTTTCTCAAAGCGAGAACTATAAATCACTTATAGTAAATATGTGTGTGGTTCCCTTTGCCTCTCCTTTTTCAGGTTTCCGATGACGCAACGATGGCCTAACAGTTTGTTCTTAGCAGGCGTACTTCAATAAAATCTAATAAATCAAGATTTCACGCAGCTTCTAAGGCGCACATCTCTTCTCGCGTTTTCTCTCCCGTGCAGCTTCCCTAAGGGCGGAGTCAGCTTGACCTAATTACACTCGATTGGCTGCTCACCTGCGCAGCACAGACCTAGAGCTCAAAATAAAATTTAAGTTTTACATGTGATTATTTACTTCCCATCTTACATTGTAAGTAATCCATGTCTAATGGGAAATATATATACATTTAATCTTTTATCCTATAATTTCCTTTTACATTACTTAGTTATTTAGCTTAACTGTATTCATAATTGACTCAGACTACAAATGTCTTTGAGCCTGGGTTACACCAACCTAAAACCTCAACAGATTTTATCCACTGAATTAAACAAGTGCCCCTCAACAAGAGCCCCTCTCTCTGTCTAAAATGTTACCTGAGAAGCAGAAGTAGTACAGCATCAGTTCCCTTTCGAACGGTCTCTCCCGTTGCATATAACGCTATGGGGAAAACTCCTGTTTTACTCTGTACTGATGCTTGATTTGTTCACGTTTGTGTAGCTGCACAAACCAATGGCGCTTTAGCCCACCAGAAAGGGCGGTGCCGACCCCTATATAAGTCGACTCAGAGCGCCATTCATCAGATTATTCTCCTTCAGTGACGAGGATCATCTTTTCGCTGACTCTGCAATCAAGAAGCCGAAGAAGGAAGAAGCTCAGCCTGCAGCTCGCCGCCGTAGAAGAAGCCCCGGCAGTGGAAGAAGTGAGAAGCTTTCCCCTGTGGCCATCTGGCACCTAAAAGAGCAAATTTCTGAGCAAATTTCCTAGCGACCTTGTTTCAAATGTCGCGCCACGAGTGTGGCTCGTGCAGGAAATCATGCACAATGCAGAAGGGCAGTGAGTGCGTCGCCTGTCTGGGCAGCGCCCACGCAGAGCCGCGAGCTCGCTGAGACGGAATGCTCTCACAGAGAGCATGAGTCTCGCTCTTCTCCACATGCGAATCGCCTTCTTCAATGAAGCGAGCTCGGAGAAAGAAACGGTGGAGTCACGGGGCTTAGCAACCGGGTTTGAGTGATCCCATGCCGGCTCAGAGCCCACGTGCTCACTCTCCCTGCAGCACTTTGATCCGCCGGTGTGTTTACACGTAAGGATCAGCGCCCCTCGTTACACCGAGCGGCTCCATCCTTCTGGGCGGATCGGAGTAGAATGCTGTCACCAATGATTTCATATCGCTGACAGCATTGCATTTGTGTGTGCGTCACTGAGGCTGCGCTCACTAACACAGACTGCTTTCACTTTGAAAGCATGAATCTCGCTCTTCTCCGCTCGCGAATCGCCTTCTTCAGTGAAGGCAGCCCGCTCTCCCGTTTCTCTTCCTTCAGCTAGCTCGGAGAAGGAAACGGTGAAGTCACGGAGCTGCCCTTACCAAAAAGTAGTATACTTCAAGTTTATTTTATTAAGTATACTTAAGTAAAGTTCAAGTATATTTTTAAGTATACTTTATGTAGTAAGTATACAAATATCAGTGTACTTTGTAAATTGGCCCACTTTCTAGTATATAAAAGTATACTTTAAGTATAACAGTCAGGGCTCGCCAAATCGCTAGCCCGACGTCCCGGGTGGTATTGTGTTTTCCAGTCGGGCTACCAAAATGTATCGCTCTCCTGACCGACGGGCTATCTTGAATAGTGATATAAAAATCCCTTCCTTGATTCGCGTTGTTCACTCGCTTGTAGGGGTGAAACGGATCATAGTTTATCATTTACACGTGTTTCTAAGTCTTACCAATTTAAACATTCAAGTGTTTTAAACCATTCATGTGCATGAAGAATTCAGTTCGGTGCTCGCGCGCACACGCTCAAAGCGCGCACATACAGAGCGGCGTTTCAGGCAGAGCGCGAATACAGAATTGATTCCTCTTTCGCTTGAAGGGACACATACACGCAAAATTATCTCAAAATAATCTCGGCAAGTATTTTCATGTCTTAAATGAACGTAAACAGTGGATGAGCTTATAGGTATACTGATAGCTTACTAATGAAATACTTGTAGTAGCATTTTTAGTGTATAGTCTCAGTAAACTACTAGTTTAGTAGTTTTATACTGTAAGTATACTCGTAAGTTTTCTTTAAGTGAACTTTACATCATACTTTAAGTATACCACTATGTCCCTATTTAGATATTAATTTGTATATATTTTGTTACACGAATATCTGAACATACAAAACATCAAAAGAAAGAACAGGGTATCTGCTTGTAAACAAAAACATTTTATTCTAGCTTCATGCATTCTTTTTTTAAACACTTGAATTTGGGTAAGTGTCATAGATAAAAAATTAAGAAATAAACGACATTTTGAATAAAAAACTGAAAAAAAGACTATGAATCAAAATGTAGATAGAGTTGATCAACACCCCAAAGCTTGACAGTCATTATTACTTCTTTACTGGTCGACATTTTATTCCATAACGTTACACAGTTTTGATGCTGTTTTATGTCTGATGATCGTGTTAGATTACGGCCGTTTCTCAAACATCCTCCTAAGGTCGCATTTTCAGGCTGCATATGTCATCAAGCCTGGTTTATTTCAGTTAACTGAGCATTATATTCACAAGTCATAAGCATATTATAACAATTTACGCTTAACTAAGAATAATGGTCAAATTTATAACTATTAATATTCTAAAATAAGATCTTCTTTATGACGTATGCAGCCTACAAATGCAACCTCCGAAGGACACAGCCTTTCGTTTGAGAAACGGCCTACATGTGGAAGCATCTGTTGTTTCAGTTTCTTCTTCACTTGTGTTTTTTGAAAATTCTGTACAGAAGATATGTACTAGCGCCCCCTACCGCATTACAATGAAAACACTGATTCTAGGAGCACAAGTAGGCCTATAGCTCAAATATATTTAGACTTTTTCTAAGTATAAGTCAAGTATACTTAAATGTGATTTTAAGTATATTTCTGAGAAGTACATAAAGTCAATATCTGAGAAGTACATACAATGTAGACTAAAAGTATACTTTCCTATTTTTAGTTTAAAAGAAGTATACTAATAGCACACTTGAATAAACTAATTTTTCGTAAGGGTGAGCAACCGGGTTTGAGTGATCTCATGCCGGCAAAGAGCCCGCATGCTCACTCTCCCCCCACAATTTCATCCGCCGGCGTGTTTTACACGTGAGGAAAAAAACGCCCCTCGTTACATCGAGTGGCTCAATCCTTCTAGGCGGATCGGAGTGGAAGGCTGTCACTAATAGTTTAATATCGCTGACATCTTCGGATTTGAGTCCGCCGCACGCCTGGGACACACCCACGCTGAGGCTGTGCTCACTGAGACAGTCTCACTAGGAGAGCGTATGTGTCTCGTTCTGCTTCTCTTGCGGTTCGCCTTTTTCAATGAAGATGGCACCGCCCCTCCCGCTCTCACGTTCTCTCCTCCCAGTTGCCTATAAGGTTAGATCTCTGCCACAATTCTGCGCGCGAAAGACTTGTCTATAGTCCTACGGGCCCTACGGGTGACTTTCAAGCGCTGTCAATCAGCGCCTCTTGTCTTGAGTTTGGACCTAACGATTGTAAAGTCATCCTAAAACCAAGACATGGATATGTTTCTAAGGTGCTCTCGACTCCGTTCAGGAGCTCAGGTGATCTCCCTATTGACGCTCCCCGCTACTGATCTTGAGCAGGGTCTGAACCTGCTCTGTCCAATAAGGTCTCTGAGAGTATATCTAGAGTGCTCTAGCCTGTTCACACAGTCAGAGCAGCATTTTTGTTTGCTCTGGAGCCTGCCATAAGGGACTGCCGGCCACAAAGCAGCGACTTTCTTGCTGGATTGTTGATGCAATAGCCTTGGCTTACGCCTCAGAAGGCTTACAATGCTCTATAGGTGTGAGGGCCCATTCCACAAGGGGGATGGCCTTCTCCTGGGCATGGTCCAGTGGGATTTCTATTGGTGAGATCTGTGCGGCCGCCGGCTGGTCGTCGCTGTCCACATTTGCCAGATTTGACAACTTAGACGTCCCTGCCTTGCAGGCGCGAGTTCTTTCGGTTTAAATTGCCATTCTTCCCCCCTTTGGGCGAAGCTGGTTGTATTCGTGCTTCTCAGCTACTAACTTGGGGCACGATGTGCCCAGGTTTTTAGGGTTTCTTATTAGTGTTCCGAGACTGGGCTCGCAGAGCAAGATATTCTGTATCTGCTCATAGCGCAGCGTGATTGGATGCGTTCCCCATAGCGTTATAAGCAACGGGAGAGACCGTTTGAAAGGGAACGCTCCGGTTACTGACATAACCTCGGTTCCCTGAGATAAGGGAAAGAGTGTTGCGTCACTCGCCGTGCTATAAGCTGCACGCAAATCGATGACTGTCACTTCAGTCGAATGATCTGATGAATGGCGCTCTGAGCCAACTTATATAGGGGTGTCGGCTCCGCCCTTTCTGTCGGGCTAAAGCGCCATTGGTTTGTGCAGCTACACAAACGTGAACAAATCAGGCTTCAGTACAGAGTAAAACAGGAGTTTCCCCCATAGCATTATACGCAACGCTCATTCCCTTATCTCAGGGAACCGAGGTTACGTCAGTAACCGGAGCATTTTCAAGCTCTCAGCTCCCTCTACTGATGAAAAGCTTTACCAGTGTTAATTCTCGTATTGCTTCGCTGATTTTTGGTGTGTTGATCCTTGAATGTTGAAAACCAATAAACCTAGAAGTTACATGAGTTTCACCCACATAGGGAATTTTAGGCAGGTTTATTGAGTTTGGCACAGACTACAGTAGTACAGTAGACTACAGACTACAGAGTTCTCAGGATCTGAAGCCGTGCAAAGGGTGTGGAATGCAAACGGAGCATAAACACACAATGGAGAAATGCTGGTCCTGTAAGGCATCCATATGCCTCTTCATG
This sequence comes from Sinocyclocheilus rhinocerous, assembly GCF_001515625.1. Classification (NCBI taxonomy): domain Eukaryota; kingdom Metazoa; phylum Chordata; class Actinopteri; order Cypriniformes; family Cyprinidae; genus Sinocyclocheilus; species Sinocyclocheilus rhinocerous. The sequence continues at coordinate 2,178,282 of NW_015645543.1, forward strand.
AAAAATCATGTTTGCCGAAAGAAAGGGAAGTAATTATTCCTGAATACTTGAGAACTAGTTAATTGATGCTTATAAACACTTTAGTTAAATATAATCTGTGAAGAGATGTTGAGATATGGTAAAGGCACTGTAATTAACAAATGTAATGAAATTCTGCTAATCATATTACTAAAAGTAAAGGCATTACAGTGCATGTAAAGTTTGTTTTAATTTGTTAAGATTAATACTGTTACATTTTGTGGTGGTATATAACTCCACAACACTTGAAACAGAGTGTGCCAAACATACTTGTTTGAAGTTGGAATTTATCACTGTAATGTCATTTTTCTGTAGTATTTTGTAGTAATATTTTGAACCATTAACTACTAACATACATAACAAATAATATTTATTAAAATATGTTTTTTTCTTTTGTTCTACTGTTGCAATTCTGCTCTAAATTTGTAACAATCTTGATTTACTGTTGAATTATTTTATTGCAACAATTGTTATGTGAAACAATATGTGAAATTTAGCAATTAAACATGAAAATGTAGCCTTTTTACTTGGTCATAATTCCTCCTGAAGACATTTCACAGATATTTTACATTTTACCTTTTATAATTTGTAAAAAATTCACATTAATTTGTAAAGAATTTTTTATTTAATTTACATTTTTTATTTAAAATATAACAATCTAGCACACTGATTCCTGCTGTAAGTTATTCTTTCTATTCAAGACTGACAGGGTAGGATGGGATGGAAAATGATCAGCACCTTGTGTCACAGTGGAAACTGTTTTACATAGTAATTTATGTTGGCTTGAATTAGTTTTTTTTGTTAGTTTTTTTGGAATTGAAAAGGTCAAAGCCTTCAGTTTTGGAAAGTATGGGAAGGAGATGATCTGTGTGCAATATATGTCAGTGTTATCATTTACTGTCTAATAAGCAAAGGAAAGTATTATTTTATGTATTTCTTTAATAGGAAAAAAGTCTGCTTGCTGACTGGCTGGCTAAATCAGATATTAAAAGTTAATGCCATGTTCTCCTTAAATATTCCCTTTGTTTTATTTTGCTGGTTTATGATACATACAGTATTTATCTTTATTCATATCTTATTTATCTTTATTCATTCATTAAATATAAAATAATAAAAACAACTCAAAGATATGTCAATGAAGTATGTTTAATTTATTCATCATTTATATCATTGTATTACAATATGATAATGATTTCAAAGCACATGAGTGGTTTATATTCAACAGCTGGAATAACATTTTCAAAAAACATTTTAGAACTATTAATTTTACACTTCATGGGAAAGCACACTGCAAGGCTCATGGCAGGCCCCATGTGCTCCTTAGGTTTTTGGGCGTATTTCCCCAATGACTGTGATTCGTTTTGGATCCCAAACACAGTCTTCCTCAAGACCACTTCGCACCATGCCACAGTTTGGAGGACACCAGGCAGTGTCGTACCCGTGATCATGCCAGGTAAACTGCAGTGGATGACCTTGGTGGTCAATCTTCTTCACTTTCCCAACATCAACTTTCACTCTCAGAACCACTTTCTGATGCTCATCTTCTAGACCCAGAGGGTATCTGGAGGCCTTATCTAGATCTCGGCTGAGGTAAACACCAGGTCCAAGCATTCCATTAGAAGATGGTTTGAAGCCAGAGACCTTGATTTTTTTGGCAGCTTCCTTTGATGTGCCATGATACATTCTGTAGACTCTACCATCCGCTGGTTCTCTGAAACTCTCAAGGCATGGTGGAGCACTTGGACCCAAATCGTCTTCAACCCACATGTTTGAAAAAGGACAAATCGAATCTCTAAAAATTAATAGAAACGCAGAATTTTTCCAGATCACTAGCAAACAGACTTACAAAGAAAGACATAATGACAAACACACATAAAATGGCATTAAAAAGTAATTTATATTTACAATATAAAATTAATTTCTCTTGTCATTATTAATTTTATTTAGGCTTTATAAACGCAATGACCAACAAAAGCACTGTAGATCCATTTCCACAAAGACAAAGTGGTGCCTTACCTCTGATGTTGCTTTTGAAGCTGATTGCTTCTTCCTGAAAGCAGGTATATAAATGGCATCTTTTTTAGGGTGTGTCCATGATGAAAGGTGTCCCATTTCATTTTTCCATTTGATTATAAAGTTCCAGTGTGATTTAAGTTTCATTTTTGCTGGTAAAGGACGATTTCCCTGAACATGCCCCACCTAATAAAAAACTATTTACACAGCTAAGCTATGAATAGCTCAGGTTAACAAATAATACAACTGATGTGCTCAAACATATAAGATCAACATTTATATTTATACTTGTATGACTTATATTTATATTTACTTTTCTTTTCATTTCAATTTTAAAATAATACCCAGCACCAAAACATCAAAAACATCAAAATAAAGAGAATAAATGAACAATAAGTTGTATATCAATATATATAGATTTGATATACAACTTATCTTTATAACTGAAGAAATGCCAGGGGAAAGATTAAGCCCTTATAAAAGATATGTTTATTTTATAAATAAATATAAAAATGAATATTAACTTTTTACTTTAAAATTATTTTTTTTCATTTTACTGCTTTGCATTTTTGTGCCCAGAATAGGAATATTTGCATGTAAATAGAATATACGTGACATAAACAAAAAGATAAAAAGTTATGGTATAGGGGCGGAAAAAAAATCTTTAAAGGGATAGTTCACCCCAAAAATTGTAATTATGTCATCATTTAGCCTGCTGAATTGTGGAACATAAAAGAAGGTATTTTGAAGTCTGTTGGTAACAAAGCTGATCAGGTTACCATGACTTCCATTGCATGAAGGAAAAAAAACTGAGATGTTTCTCAAATTATCTTTATATTCCATAATTTACCTATTTTTCAACACTGACCTTTACTCTGATAACAATTCTCTCATGTGGCTAATCGCAAGAGTATCTGCTAGTCTTGTTAATATTTTGCCTAAGGTAGACGCCACGTCCCAGCATGCCATCTGCTGATGGCTGAAAGCCAACGACTTTGATCTGTTCTGCTGAAGTTCCATGAAGTTCCTGATTACGAAGTATAAACCAGTACCATGGATGACTCAAAGTGTGGACAGAACAGCTATAAGGCGATATTTTATTTAAAGTCAACATCAGCAGATTGCAAACAAGTCTAATAAGGCTAAGGCTAAAAAAGGCTGCAGAGATCGACAGAATGATACAAATCAGCAGGCATAAATCATAATACAGCCAGCCAAGAATAAATTGGGACATGGGAACTTCCAAATAACAGGCATGAGAAAAACTCAGGAAGGAAATGGGCAAAGAACAATGCTGAAATATCCTGTGCTGTTAATTAATAGAGCTTCAATAGTCCTTAATTTAATTATGAGAAACACAAGAAGACGTTTTAGATTTTAGTTTAGTAACATCATTGTTATTTAAATTTCTTTTACATTATGTAAATTAGAGATTTTTCCAACATGAATATAAACATAATTATTTTTGTAAATATAATACTGAGCTGAAAATGATTAAAGGGGTCGTATGATGTTGCTAAAAAGAACATTATTTTGTGTATTTGGTGTAAGCTTGTTAATCCTAGATGTAAATTAGCTGGAACGTAAAGATAAACTTGAGAAGAATCAAACACAGAGACAGCTCTCAGTTTAAATGTAAATATGTGGGAGGTGAGAGAGATCCATGGGACAAAAAGTAACAAATCAGAGAAGTTGGCAGATGAGTGGAATAGCTTGTTTGAATGATACAAATAAGATGTTGTTTTGAGAGTTCTGCTCTGGCCAAAACACTTTCTTATATATTCTATTCATATATAACATCTCTCAAATGTGCTCAAAGCACAGTTTCTTCTGCATTGCCCTGTATGTTACTATACGGTCTGGTGTTTGTAGAGTATAAAATATGAATTTGTATTTCAGTTATGGTTCAATCAAATCTAATTTAATTCAGGAAAAGTCAGTAGTTTATTTAATATTTACAGTAGTTTATTTAATATAAAATACCTAAACTAACAGTTTATCTTTTGCCTTAGATTCTTTTTCTAACCATTTGAGCTATGTAAACTAAACAAATATTATTTCCCAGTAATTTCTTTCAGTTCAGTAACAACCTTGATTTTAATCTTGATTTTCAACACAGGCATGAAAACACAATGTGTAAAAAATGTGTAAAAAAAAAAAATTCTAAAATATAACTTCAGCAATGCAAACATTAAGTTGACAGCAATGTTTTATTCTTTAAAAAACATTAAAAAGAACCAGTACATTTGTCATTTCTATTTCTATTGTCTATTTCATGCATTTTTTTAATAATAATAGCCGCACTGCACTTTTGGGTAAATGATATCAATGATCTGAATCCGGCATGGATCCCAAATACAGTCTTCTTCCAGGCCGCTCGGCACCATGCCACAGTTTGGAGGGCACCAGGCAGTGTCGTACCCATGATCATGCCAGTTTTTCTGCATTGGATGACCTTGATAGTCGATTTTTTTTACTCTTCCAACATTGACCTGCACTCTGATAACAACTCTCTGATGCTCAGGCAGATTAAGTGGGTATCTGCTGGCCTTGTTAAGATCTCGGCTGAGGTAGACGCCACGTCCAAGCATGCCATTTGCAGATGGCCGAAAGCCACAGGCCATGATCTGCTGTGCAGCATATTGAGAGGTCCCATGATACATTAGGTATATTTGACCATTTACAGGCTCCGTGTAGCTTTGGAGACACGGCACACCTGGATACAAATCATCCTCTGCCCACATGTTTAAATCTAGATAAAACAAACAAAACTGTCCATCTGCTGTTGTATAAAGAGGTGCTGTGAGGTTTGTCGATATAGTGTAAAAGAAATATGATGCTTACCTCTTGGATGACAAATTCATACTGTGCAAACAGCTGCTTAAGAGGTGGCGAATATCTTGTAACCACACCTCAACAAGATGGAAACCCCCCAAACTTTAAGTTTCGTTTCTTTTGAAAAAAGCAGTCCAGAAACAGCTTTTACACAGCTGACAGAGAGCAGCAGAATGTGTTCATTTCAAATTGAAAATCTTGAAGAAGATTTTACAGTTTAGAGTTTCTTTGTACCCCTCACTGTCATCGTCTTATTGACATCTTTAAAATCACTTTGGCATTATTTTAATTGGTACAGTTAACTATAATAGCTTCACAGTTGTAACGTTGTAACTCTTTTTTCCCTTTTTTAACAGAGCATTAGCACAAGTTTGTGTTGTGTAAGTATTAAAACACAGTAATAATCAGAGGTCAATGATCAAATAATCACCAGCTGAGTAGAAAATGTAATCATTTTTATTTGAATTTAAACGTATGAAAATATGAAACAGAAACTACAAAGATAGCCTATAAAAAGAAATGAGGGTAAGATTGTTTGTCTTTTCAATGAGATGCCGTGCAGCTGCAGATCAGAGGAAGTGATTCGGTCCAAAAGACATTTCCTGGAAAATATCCTCTGCATGTGATCATAGAGGCATATGCATCTGTGAAAAAGCTGTGACCTTGCAGTTAAACAACTACTGGGAAGTTTCAACAGAGGTTATTTCTTAGAGGAAACAGATATTCTTCTTCACAACACACTTTAAACATGAATCATGTGCTGAACCTATTCAGAGATGAACGTACTGATGTTTGGAACCAAAGCATCTCATTTTAACAACAAATACTAATGGTATCTAATTCAAATCAACTTGATGGAAAAGGTATTCATTTGTATTGGAAATGTTATTTACCATGTGTGTAACATTTAAATGCTAAACAATTTATAAAGCTCTCTCTCCCCTCTTTTCTGCATCACCAGTTAAAATAAATACATTTAGGCCTATTAATAATTAGACTAAGGCCCGGTTTCACAGACAGGGCTTAGGTTGTGTCCCTCGGGTCATTTTGACCCAAAACTGATTTTTAAAGAATTTTTAAAAATCGTGTGTTGATCAGTATGGTTCAAGGCTTCTTTACTTTTGTCACACTTTCCATGGGAATACACAAAAAAAATGAGTGGATTCGAGGAGTTTATGTGGGTGTTATAAAAAAAAGCAACAAAAGTGTCCCTCGTGCGTCATTTTGACCCCCATAGGAATGAATGGAATGTATGAGGCTGAGACTACAGAATTACCCCAGTGCAGAAAACACTCACATACGCACACACACAAACACACGCATAGTACAAACACTCCCATAGAAACACATTGTAACATGTTTGTTGTTTCTGCTGGGAAATGACTGTCATTTTGCAATATTTTTTTACTTAAAACAGTTCAATTTGAGTGATGAGGTGGAGACCAATGAGTTTATATCATATTTAGATTTTTAAATATAAATTATATATTTATTACATATTTATGAAATTGTATGAATATGCATATGTTTAGGTTATAATTCAGTTTAAATTTAATTTTTTTCCACAAAATATGGATTTTTTTTAATGTCTCAATATATATTTGAATGTTATCAACCAATTTGAAGCCTCAATATGCCCATATTTTAAATGTTTCACTTGTTTGGCTCAGTTAAGAATCTCCATAGGATCCTATAGGCCCCTCTAGTGGCAGTAACCATAAAATGCAATTTTATGACTTTTTCTTCCACCAGATGGCGTCAGGAGGACTCAGTGACCCCATTCCAAGTTCATAAGTAGGTTTTTGATGAAAATGGACTGGAATTGTGTCTTTTGTTTGTTTTTTTGCTGAAATACTGTGACAAAATTGCTTATTTGCTCATATTTTCTTAGAAATATCCAGAATTTAAGGTACATAAAATAATAATCACCAAAAAATAAATAAATAAATAAATAAAAACCTACATAAACAATTAGAAAAGAAATTATAAAAATTGATCAAAATTAGCTTTCTGGACTAAAATAAAAATTAGTGTCATTTTAAGCCTTCGGGTCATTTTGACCCGCGAGGGACACTTTTGTTACAGGTACGGGAGGGACGCACAAAGATTAAGCCTGGCCATTATTCAATTAGGACATTTAAGTAGCTTTGATAAAAATGCCATAGATAAAAACATGACTAGTGTGTATCCTGAGGCAAAACAATGAATCTGACCTATTTTAAGATCACTCAGTGCAAGTTTCTTTCAGTTGAAATAGCCCGGACATGCATTAGTTTGGGACTCGGCTTGTATTACATTTATCATTAACCTATAATTGTCCTCTGATTCGTATAAAGTAAAAAGTGGCCACAATAAATGCAGAGAGCTGAGAATGTCACTTGGCAAACAACAAAACAAAACATATTTTTGCAATAGGGCCTAAAGAGTACAAGAATAACAAGCGAAAAAGACAATAAACTAAATATTGTAAGAGGGTTACAATAGACGAAATTCTGAAATGGCTAATAAAATCATTAAATGTATAAATAGGATCAGTTCTCAAAGCGTCACGAAAAATGGGTTATTCAACAGTATGGGAATCTTTTACAAAATTAGAAGTCAACCCAACACACTTTTCCAAAACGCAATTCCAATAAGCGAGTAATTTCTTTAAAGGGGTCATATGATGCTGCTAAAAAGAACATTATTTTGTGTATTTGGTGTAATGAAATGTGTTTATGCGGTTTAAGGTTTAAAAAACACATTATTTTCCACATACTGTACATTATTGTTTCTCCTCTATGCCCCGCCTTTCAATTTTTTACAAAGCTCGTCGTCTGAAAAGCGAGGTGTGCTCTGATTGGCCAGCGATCCAGTGCGTTGTGATGTCCACGGTGAATAAATACTGAATTGCAGTCTTGTCTATAGTAATCACTATTTAAAAAGTACTTTGGCGCTACTTTGGTTATGGAAAATGGATTTTATGCATGGCTATGTATGCATGCAGCAGTGTTAAATGTCTACTCCTTTTGGAAATCCTCCTTTTTTAGATTGCAGAAGTGATAGATGAACGCCCAGATGAGATCAAGCAGCTCGAGGCATTCGGGACTGGCAAGTGGAAAGTGATCGGCGGTAAGACTTTTTGTATACTTTGAGTTCTTGTACTTTGCATCTGCTTGTTTTTGCTAATTTGTGTACTTATGTTTTTTTTAAATCTGTAAATAAACAAAGCTCACAATTTGGTTTTAATGGAACAAAATGTATTATGAATTATAAAATAATGCAAAATAAGTTTTGTATACACTACTGTTCAAAAGTTTGAGGTTGATAAGATTTTATAATGTCACCCTGTCTGAAATCAGAAATACAATAGAAAAGTAATATTATGAAGTATTATTACAATTTAAAATAACTTTTCTATTTTAATGTTTTAAAAATGTGATTTATTCCTGTGATGACAAAGCTGAAGTTTTAGCATCATTACTCCAGTCGTCATGTAATCCTTCAGAAATCATTCTAATTTGCTGATTTGGTGCTCAAGAGACATTTATTATTATCACTGTTGAAAACAGTTGTGCTGCTTAATCCTTTTTTGTAGAAACCATAATACAGGATGTTTTGATGAAAAGAAAGAACAGCATTTATTTGAAATGGAAATGTTTTGTAACATTATAGATGTCTACACACTGTCACATTTTGACAACTGAATGCATCCTTGCTGAAAGTATTAATATCTTTTTTTTTAAATAACGGTAGTGTGTGTACAAATAATTTATATATATATATATATATATATATATATAAAATAAAATTTGTGTCTTATATTGTAGCAACAGAGAGAGATCCCCAAGAAACCCAGGATTCTGCATTAGATAAAAGGTATAATGAAACTGTCCTTCCTCTTTAGTTCTAATTCTTTTTTAAATTATTACTGCATAAAGAGTGTAAAAAATATTCCTTTTTAGCTCTGACCCTGACAGAGGTCATAGAGTGTGGCATGATTCACCAGAGACTTCTCCTGTACGGAGGGCTCGGCACGATTCCCCTGATCTCTCACCCAAGAGGGCTCGGCACAACTCACCGGATCTCTCACCCCAGAGAAGAGGTCGTCATGACTCACCAGATCTCTCACCTCAAAGACACAGAGCCGAGAACAAAAACAGACGGCATGATTCCTTATCACCTTCCCCTCCAAGAAAGAGTCACAAGAGCTCACCCTCCAGAACTCAAAGGCCGCATGATAAAGGTGCGGAAATCTATCCACAAATCAGAAACAACATTTACACTATGAGTTATGTAGCTCAAAAATGATCTGTTATTTCAGAGTCTCCACACAGAAAAAAGACAAAAGCTGCCTCTTCAGATGACCTTTCGCCGCCCAGGAGACGAGTACGAAAAGGCAAAGGCTCAGACTCCGATCAGTCCCCACCACGCAGATGTCCTCATGGACGACGGGGCTCAGACTGTCTCCACCCAGAAAGAGAGGCCAGGGTGGAAGAGGTTCAGATTCAGCTCTCTCTCCTCCCAGGAAGAGGCCTCAGAGGGGACGTGGGTCGGACTCAGACCTGTCTCCACCACGTTGGACACGCTCTCCTGACGGACAGTTAGTGAGTTCAGGGTTCATGTTTGAGGATCCTTTATATCAGTGGTTCTCAACCAGGAGGCTGGGGCCCACTAGGGGGCCATAGCAAACTTAAGAGGGGCTGCAGGATGTTTTAAAATTAATTAAATAAACTATAGAATTTATTTATACTTTTAGGTTTTAAAATTTTTTTTTTTATAAAGTTATGGGCTTTTTGTGCCTTTTATTTTGAGAGTACAGTGGAGAGATGACAGGAAAGTATTGGGATGGAGAGAGGGGAGCAAAGGACCTCGAGGTGGGATTCGAACTTGGGTCGCTGTGAGCGCAGTTGTCGCATGTTGTTATGTCGCACACTAACCACGAGGCTATTGGTGCCGACTTCTTTTAGTTTTTTATGTTATAAATTAACTGTATAAAAATGTATACTGTAATCATACTACTTTTTTTTGCCACAGCCATATCACCCTGCAGCCCAAGACTGGTCGCCCACTGAAGCTAAGCAGGGTTGAGCCTGGTCAGTACCTGGATGGGAGACCTCCTGAGAAAACTAGGTTGCTGCTGGAGTTTGTCTTTATTAAAGAACATACAGTTTTTGAAACTTCTGGAATCACAAAATTAATTGTGGTTGATTTATATGTTTGTGTTACTAAAAGAGTTTGAAAACAAGCAGTTTTGTCGCAATTACCAGAGAAAATACCAGAAAAAAGTATATGGGGGGCCTTAAATTATTGTGTTGGACAATGAGTTGGACAAACGGGTTGAGAGCCACTGCTTTAAATAATACTGATTCCACAGCAAGTAATGTAAAATATTACCCATTTCAGAATAAATCAGTGAATTATTTAAATGCTATCCACTTATAAGTATTAATGTAACTTTTTTGACCTTTTCTGTTGTTTTTTTTTTTTGTTTGTTTGTTTTTTGGCTTTAAGAACTGCCCCTTTTGTGCATTAAATTATTAACAGCATTCATAAAATAATCCACTTTTCAATGGATCCCATGTAAAATAACCAACAAATTAAAAAATTTTCTTATTCATTTTTTAAAAAGTTGTAGCATGTATAATTATATTAAGACTTAAACAAAAATTATACCATTTTTGTTTTCAGGCCCCTCGAATGCTGTCTGGTGGAGCTGCAGGGCTTGTCTCAGTCGATATTTTGAGGAAAGAACAGGAAGAAATTCGCAAAAGGATAAAGCGCAACCAGCCTCTTGAAGGTCTCTTGAAAAGCAGTTGATTATGTTGTGTATTCAAAAGTTAATTACGTATTCTAAAATTAATTGCGTATTAATGTTTTTTTTTGCTTTTTCAGAGGCATCAAGAAATGCAGAGACAATATTTCGAGACAACGCGGGTAGGAAACGCGACCTGGAGTCAGAAAGAGACAAGCTTAGCAAGAAAGCAGGAGAAAAAGCAGAGAAGGATGAAAAATATGCACAATGGGGAAAAGGGTGAGGTTCATTTTATGGTGCTCAAGTGCAGATATTATATTGTGATTTGTCGCTAGCTTTGACAGCTGTACTGTTCTCATTCAGGCTTGCTCAGGAAGAAATGCAGCAGCAGAACGTGATCGATGCCATGCGGGAGGCTCAGAAGCCGCTAGCAAGACACATTGACGATGAAGACCTCGATCGGATGTTGAGGGAGCAAGAGAGGGAGGGAGACCCAATGGCCGCCATGCTTCGCAAGAAGAAAGACAAAAATGCTCAATTAAAAGGAATCAAAGGTAAATGTGTGGAATAATGCCCAAATTGCCATATGATCCCTGTTGTTTACAATTATTACTTTTTTTTTTTTGTACAATAACTTTTTATTGTTTTCAAAAAAAGAACACACACACAACAAAAAAAAACAAGAAAAAACTTGAACACCCCCCACAACAACATACGAGAGACATAAGCATTACATACAATGTTAACGAAAATAAACATATACAGAATGTACCTTCCAGTAGCCTATGAAGCATATTAGTATTTCCAATTTAAACATACTCAGCCTTTTTTACAAACTTGTGATATATTCTGAGGGAGACTACCAAAGAATGGGGACCATAAGTTTTCAAATTCAGCCTCATTCCCATTGCTAACGGACCCAAAGACGTTCTAAAGGAAGAATTCTGAAAATCCCGTTGTACCACTGGTCCACTGTTGGAGGTTTATCTTTAATCCACACAACAAGTATACATTTACGAGCTATGAATAATAATTTGCTTGCCAGCTTGACCTGAAGACGTGTCAGTCCACTGTCCTCTTTACACATTCCCAAAATAAAAAACCAATAATTTCTCAATAATGCAATTCGATATACAATCAAGCTTTGCTTTAATCTTATCCCAAAAGTGACTTATCATAGGACAGAATCAAAACATATGGGAGTGTGTACCCAAACCAGATTTACATTTAGACTGGTGGCAGACTGGTGAGTGCTTCATCTTAGAAAGTACATAAGGAGTACAATGTATACGGTGTAGTATTTTAAGCTGTGTTTCTTGTGCCTCCTCGTATTTCCCATGACATTTGACCATTTCTCCTCCTCCTGTGCCCTGCCAAAGTCCCTTTCCCACCCTGATAACAATGCTTGCAAAGTTTTTCCTGAATTAGAAACTAACAAGGTGTAAACCGTTGAAATACAACATTCCTTGTGTTCGAAGAGTGCTTCATAGATCTAGTTTAGTACACATTTCTTGATCTGTGGGGAAAGTAAGAGTTTTGCCAATGAAATGTCTGATTTGAAGGAAACCAAAACATGAAAAGAAGGTAACCCATACTTTTCTTGTAACTGTTGAAATGATAACAAAGAATTCCTGTTATATAAGTCTGATATTGACCAAATTCCTGCTTTGGCCCATTAATGGAAAACACTATTTTGAAGCCCAGGGAGAAAGGCTTTGTTCATAATAAGAGGAATCAACGGTAATGAAAATGTACTTCTTCCCCAAAACCGCTGGATATCTCGCCAGGTCTTCAAAGCACTTTGTAAGAGGGGGTTGTTGCAAATTTCCGAGCCAATGGACTTCCGTTTAGCAGTAATCACCTAATGTAAAGAGAAGGGATGAACAAACCATGAATCTATTTCTGTTTCTGGGGACTGTTGTAACCACCTCAAAATAATTCTTATGTGACAGGCCCAATTATAAAAACCTAAATCAGGTAGTGCTAAGCCACCTTTGTCTACAGGTAATTGCAATTTGGATAATTTAATTCTTGGTTTTTTCTGATGCCAAATAGACCTACTGAAATGCTTTTCTAAATCTGCAATGATCTTTTTGGCAGTATATAATGGAATCATCTGTAAAGGGTACAGTAATCTAGGAAGTACATTCATTTTTATCAAGTTTATTCTGCCTATCCAAGAAATTGGGAGATCCGTCCGTCGTTCTAGATCATTTATCAGGACTGGGACAAAATTAAGATTGAATGACTTTTTCAGATTGGGAGAAAAATTAACACCTAAATAGCCAAATCCATTAAGTGGCCACTTGAAGGGGAACATTAAAGATGGGGCTGAGTCCCTTTTGTCCAATGGAGTTGTCTCTGATTTATTAAAATGAATCTTGTAGTCCGAAAAATAACTAAAGCTATCTATCAGATCAATCAAGGCTAGCACCGACAGTTCTGGCTCAGAGAGAAATAAGAGCATGTCATCGGCATACAGTGAGATGGTATGTGTAGTGTTACCAATTTGAGTTCCCTTAATTTGTTGACTCTGTCTAATAGATACTGCCAAAGTTTCAAGGGCCAATGCGAATAGCAATGGTGATAAAGGGCAACCCTGTCTGGTGCCTCGCTTCAGATCAAATGGAGGAGAGTGTAAACCATTTGTGAGGACTGCTGCTTGTGGTGCCCTATATATTATTTCTATCCATCTCACAAAGTTATCCTCTAAACCCACACGTCGCAGAACTTCAAACAAATATTTCCACTCCAAGCGGTCGAAAGCTTTTTCAGCATCCATAGAAATGACCATGGCCTTACATTGAGTTGTAAAGCAGTATTGTGCAATGCCCATAAGACGTCTAATATTTTGTGAATGAATAAACCCAGTTTGGTCTGGCGCAATAAGTTGTGGCAAATATACCTCTAATCTTTTGGCAAGTATTTTGGATAGAATTTTAGCATCAACACTGATTAGAGATACTGGGCGATAAGAGGAACATTCCATATAGGGTCTTTTTTTTAAATTAATGAAATATTTGCTTGGTACAATGAGGATGGGAGACATCCTGATTCAAAGGAATGTATAAACATGTTATGAAGCTGGTCAATTATCATGTCCCTGCATTCCTTATAAAATTCTGGAATGAAGCCATCAGGCCCTGGCGACTTTCCACTTTTAAGTGACATGATGGCATCTATAACCTCCTGCTTAGAAATGTGTTTACACAGTGTGTTCCTATCTTCCTCCGATAAATATGGCAGTGGAATGTTCTCCAGGAAGTTACTAATTTCAATTATTTAATTTAATTGATTTCAATTAATTAACAATTAATTTCATTAAAAAAACTAAAAAGTCCATTGGCTCTTCAAATATTGCAAAAATTCTTGGCTGTATAAAAGAGAAGCATTCAAATGCCAAGATTTAAATATTGGGCATCTACAGTGGGTACGGAAAGTATTCAGACCCCCTTAAATTTTTCACTCTTTGTTATATTGCAGCCATTTGCTAAAATCATTTAAGTAAATTTTTTTTCCTCATTAATGTACACACAGCACCTCATATTGACATGCTATACTCAGCGTTACAAGAGCATGGTCAATATTAATTGTCCCTATATGGCATGCATTAATTCTCTCAAGGACCAGTAGAGATGTTATAAAATAATCAACTCTTGAAAATGACTGATGAAAAATGACGGAAAAAAGTGTAATCTTTCTCAGTTGGCTGTCTTACTCTCCAGGCCTCAAATAAACTAAGATCATTACAAAACCCCTGAAGCGCTCATTTTTTAGAATGAACTTTTTTAGATGGCTTTTGATCCAATTCAGGATTCAAAACACAATTAAAGTCACCACCCAAGATAAGAAAGGGTTTAGCGTGCTTTGACACCTCATTGACCTCATTGACAATTATTACTTTTAGTGTTTATGTTTAGCAAAAGCCTAGACCACAGTACTAATCGCAATATCACAATGTTTGTTTCTCCAGAAAAACCTCGTTACAAAGGTCCACCTCCACCTCCAAATCGTTTTAACATTATGCCAGGGTATCGCTGGGATGGAGTTGACAGGTAAGAGGTTTTGATGAGTGACAGCTGGTTTGAAATATCATGAGCAAACTAATGCAAACCTCAGAAAATGGTTTAAATGACTTTTCCTTTGATCCTTTAGGTCCAATGGTTTTGAGCAGAAGCGGTACATCAGGATAGCCGATAAGAAAGCTGTCCAAGAGATGGCGTACAAGTGGAGTGTGGAAGACATGTAGATCCAGATGTGTGTATAGAGATTCATGATTTAAAACTGAAATGACACAGTTCTCACTGCACCTGCACACACTGCAAAAGTGGAACTTCTTTGTGTGCCTTCCAAAACCAAGATGTTTGTGTGCAGTTATCGGTCCTACTGGGTACAAGAAACATACTTTCCTTATTAAATGCTACTTTTTTAACAAATCTGTTTTGTCTTGATTTTCATCAGCGCCATTTCAAAACAAGCAATTTTAGTTAACAGAGCAAATTCTACACAGACTAGATGATGCAGCACACATTCTTGTTTTCTTTTTTTTGGAGAAAACGTTTATTTTATAATGTGATTTTTTTTCCGCCCCACATCCAATTGTTTTACTTAAGTGAAAGTTTAACTTTTGTGAATATTTCGAATGATGGATCAGACTTTATTTTCACTTGCTCATATTTACCAAGGAGTCTAATAATTCTGGAGACAGATCTTTTACAATTTCTCAAATGTCATTTATTCCTGTTATGGCAAAACTAATTTTTTGGCAGAAATATTTTTTATTATTGTTACCAATGTCGAAAACAGTTGTGCTGCTTAATATTTATGTGGAAACTGTGTAAGATAGACAAGAACGCATTTTAGTTTTAGGACAACTTTGATGAAAGGGTTTGATCCACTTCAAATGTTGACTACTGTATATATATATATATATGTGTGTGTGTGTATGTGTATACACATACATATGCACATGTAAGGATTCTTTGATGACTAGAAAGTCTAAGCTAACAGTATTTATTTCAAATAGAATGTTTTGGAAAACATAAATGCCTTTACTATCACTACTGATCAGTGTAATACATTCTTGGAGAATAAAGTTGTAATTAAAATGGATGAGATGTTTTTTCAAATGTAAAATTAAACAAATATATTTTCTTTGAGTTTCTAAAGATATTAAATGTCATATTGTACAGGAGAAAGGTAACAAGTAAAGCCGAATAACACAAATGCTTGATTTAAAGAAGCTTTTTGTGTTATGCATCCATTGTATAAATGCACTTTTTTGACGGTTTTCTCTGGCCTTCAACCGTCAGCTACAGCTGTTCTTTTGAGACGGGCAGGTGGTGGGCGCGCGTGCACAGACACGTCCCAGCCTGGAAAAGCCTCTTTCTGCACTGTTTTGTATTCAGCTCTATAAAACACAGATTTAAGTTCATCACTTTAAACATATTCTGTTAAGATTTTAAGTAAAACTGAATGCAGGTTCAGTGGTAGTACACTTACCTCATTGAAGTGTTGATCGCCAGGTTGTCAGGATGAGGGGCGACCTGATTTCTCCGGACATAGATTCTATTTGGAGCAGGGAAGTCCTGCTGGTAAAGAGAACATCTCTGTGCTTGGCCAGTCCTGTTTTCTCTTGCGGGGATTCTTCCATGCCACACAATCAGAGCGCCATCTGGTTTGTAATAAGGGTAATCCTCTCTATTTGTTGTGCTGAAACTCCTGTCACCTGCAATTACATAGAGATATTTGGCTCATACAGGTTTAAGTTTACCATAGGTATAAATAACTTTCCGAATCAATACTAATACTAACTACCTATTTTCCAGAATTTCAATAAATTCCCTTCCATATAGAGATAGGCTGCACTGTAATATATTTTTAAATGTAATTTATTCCTGTGACGGCAAAGTTGAGTATTTTTGAGCAGCAATTACTCCAGTCTTCTGTGTAGGCCTACTCAAGAAACATTTCGTATCACTTGGTTGTAATTATTAAAGTGAAAATGACAGGGATTTTTCACATTTTATGTAAACTGTAATGTCTTACAGTGTAATACATTGTAATGTCTCCTTGCTGAATAAACATATTTCTGTTTTCTTTTTGTTGTTGTTGTTGAAAACGTTGACCCCAAACTTTTGAACATTATATACAATATATAATGTAAATATCTCTTTTTTTCAGCCTTCTAATCTTGTCTGCTAAGGAAATCAGTTATTTAATAATGAACTTAATTAAACTTTTAGTGTAGAAACAGCAGTTATGTAGTGATAACTAATATTTGACTCATCTGCAAAATAGGTTAGGTAAGTTAACAACAGATGGTTGGTAGCTTTTCTAATTGATACTAATTAATTATTTTCCCAAATTCCAATGAAATTCATACCATCTAGAGTTAGGTTGCACTGTAGGATCTTCTTGGGCTCTACCTTTGGGCAGGGTTTGGGTCCAAATTCAGTTTCTGTTGTGGTTACCATCTTTTCCCGCTTACCAGGGTAGAGCAGTAACCCTGAAGAGGAGATTTGTTAGCATATGTCATTTTTTGGCACTCATTCAAATATACTTTAGTCTAATTTCTGAATGACATGTGCCATTTCCTGACTGTTACAGACTTAACGATAGTCATATATCTGTGGGAATTCTGAATGAAAGTTAAAGGACAAATCAAAATCTCCTTGTTTCACTGCTTACCTGCCAAGGAAGGAAGTTCTCCAAGCATTGGAAAGGCTCGTGGGTGTTTCGATGCCATTTGACCATTTTTGAGGAGCAATATATCTGTTCTACATGGATGACCAAATGGGATTCTTAGAGATGGTCTCTGTTGCTTGCTGATTGTCTTCTCATGAGTGGCCATCTTTGCGTTACTGTTGAGACTGAATATTTAAACGTGTATAAAAATAAAATAAAATAAATGAATGAAGGTGATTTCAAGGTTATGCTGGTTTCATGTTTTTAATCAGTCATTTTAATCACACTTAAATATTTTTGGTTATATTAAGTGGCCTTAAAGCTGCAGTCCTTAAATTTTGCCTCTTTGACGCCATCTCTGTTTGAAAACTTGGAATTGAAGTTACTTGCGGAATTATCTTCCTTGCATGGGTTGTACTCTGGCACGGCTCCAGTGCAGATGAATCTAATGTTTTGAGGAGGATGTGTGGCAGTCAGTCACCGGCCGCACCGGTGTGAATCCTATACTTAGTAATCACAGATTCTAGCCTACGTCTTGGAATATATGACCCAAATAAGAACCGCCATCAAAATAATTTTTTGACATTTAATTATTCTGGCTGCTGTGCGAAAAGGCTAACGATCTGCCACCTGCAGCATCCTCACATGCGATAACCTAGTAGCTGGGACAACTTCTTTATCTTTACAGACGTGACATAATGACGCAGCAGCATGCTCGAATTTCCCGCAAAAACCTACCTGTACCACTCAAATTAGAAAACATTATTATAAGCTAATCGTTGTGAATCGGGCTAAAGTAAGGCGATAGTTTTGAACACTGGCTGGTTATGTACTTGCTCAAATATTGATTTTGGATCATTTTTAACCAAACAAAGTTATGGGCTGCAGCTTTAACTACTGTGTACTTAAATAAAAAAACTAAGTACAATGTTAAGGCCACTTAACATAAAGTGGGACCATATTTTCTAATAAGATACTTCCTATGTATACATTTGCACTATATATTCAGAGTAGTTATTGGCTGATTACTAAACCTTTATAGAATTTAAAATGATTTTACCTTGTCCTCTTTGTCCTGCAATTGAAGTGAACTCACCTCATGCATGGCAGTTTTTTCCCCATGAATCTGATTCCTGAGCACTTTAGTAGCTGCTGATTATTTTACATTCTTGCAGCACAGTGGCATGTTTGTAAATGGCTGTTACACTCAGTTAGCGGCTGTTGCCATGGCTGCTCTATTCTTTATAGAAAGCCTGAAGGGTGATGGTCTCAGCTCAAGAACAATGAGTGTTCTGTAATAAATACCGTAGACTGACGTGACGCTGCAATTGTGCTCAGCATGAGATTTTTGTTTAATCAAACCTGAAGAAAGCCTGTTGATTTAAGTTTGTGCTTCAATTTATTAATGGATAACACCCAAGAAAACGCATACTGTTATTGTTGCCCTAATGTTGTTATACGGTTTGGTTATTTCCATGGGAACATTCTTATGAATGTTTAGGCTGTTCCTTTCAGGTTTTATTTTTAAATAACCATAAACTAACATTTTTTAGAACATTCTGGGAACCTAAATTGCTAACTGGGTAAAAACTAGCTACATTTCTACATGTATAAAAATTGTTATACAGTATACAGTCAAAAGTTTGGGTTTTGACCTATCTGTGTTTTTTTGTTTTTTTTGGAAAGAAAATACTATCAAATGCTCACCAAGGCTGTATTTAGTTGATCAAAATAGTCCACATGTAATATTGTGAAATATGATTACAATTTAAATGAAATGTTTTCTATTGTAATACATTTTAAAATGTAATTTATTCCTGGTGGCAAAGCTAAAATTTTCAGCATTCATTACTTCAGCATTTATTTGAAATAGAAATCTTTTGTAACATTAAAAATGACTTCATTGTCTGTTTTGATAAAATGTAATGCCTCCTTGCTGAATTCTAAAATTCTAAAAAGGAAACAAATCATTTAACAATGCACTTTATTATACTTGTGGTGAAATAAGTCAAGAAACAACAATATATGATTCCATATAGTTTTAATCAACAATAACTTTGGATACATTTTTTACCAATTACAATCTAAGGAAGAGTAAGAGTGTGGCTGATCAAAATCATCTTATCCATTCATTGGGAAGAGCAAGAAGCCTGTAAAGGTGCAGTCAGTGTCTCTACTGAAGATAGAGCTTATTGCAGTTGCCTGTACAGACACTTTATCCCCAGTTTTCAATGGCAGTACCACAGATCCTGCAGTTACCATTATCATCCCAGGTGAATTGCAGAACCTGACCTTCTCTTCCTCCCCTACCTGAATCTTTAGGCAGGCAGACTGACTGGATGAAATGTGGTAGCTTATGTAATACATGCCAGCTTTTTCCACCTTAAAGTAACCGTCCGTCACTATCAAAGACATCACCTGCCCCGGAGGTCAGTGGGATTTCAAAGCCGATTAATTTGTCTGGAAGAACTCTCTGTGACCTAGGACTTTTTTTGTAAGAGAAAACAAAATACTGATTTGGAGTATCTACCCCCGTAAAATCTCCCCTCTCTCCAGTAGCCCCTCACTGCAGAACAAAGATCCAGGGGGCGGGGTTGGATCCACATCTAGGGGGAGGAGATGGTAGGTTTAGAGGGGGAGATGGGTGGGTTTAGGGATCAGGGGGTGGAGACGGGTAGGTTTAGGTATATGTAAGGTGGGAGGAGTTGGATCTGGATCCAACCTCACCCCCTGGATCTTGTGTTCTGCAGTGAGGACCATCTTCCTCTTTCCCTTTGGTCCTATTGGCCCTGGTGGACCTTGTAGTCCGTTGTCCCCCTTCTCACCAGGCCTGCCTGGGAGTCCAGCAATTCCAGGATCCCCTTTTGGCCCAGTTATTGGCACTTACTCACCTGCAATCATGCACACAGCTGGGTAAAGTGAGTTTAACCTTTATGTTGTGTTCCGGTCATTTTGACTCAGGGAGGATTTTCTTTTTCTAGAAAATGCTAGTTAATGTTCTCACATTAGACTAAAACTTAAGGGATAATCCACTAAAAAAAGAGAAAAAAAATCAGTCATCATTTACTCACCCTCAAATTAATGAATTAAGAGCATCTCTGTAGTTCCAAAATATGGACAAAAAAAAAATCCAACTGAAATCAATGGGCACTAGAAACTGTTTGGTTATCAACATTCTTCAAAATGTCTTATTCATACAGGTTTGGAAAAACTTCGGCGAGTAAATTATGAAAATGAAAATAATTTTAATTTAAAAGAAAGAAAGAAAGAAAGAAAGAATTTTGTTTTTGTTTTTTTACTTCTTAAACCTTGTTAAACTTCTGGTGTTCCTAGTCAAATGACTGGCCTACAAAAAATTGCTTATGAATTTCCAAATATTGGATTCAACCTTTTTATCAACAAATTTTGTATTTCTTTTTAGAACGAATTGGCCTCATTAATCTAAGCTTAAGAAAACATCAGCTTTTGAGTATATATTGCCAAAATTATCAACAAATAAAGCTTTTTTCTCTCAATAACTGAGGTGCATAAGCTCAGATCAGTGAGGCCTATGACTAATCAGTTCCAAAAAGAAATCTAAAACCTGTGCTAATTGGAAAAAAAAATCAAGTTGACAAAAAAGAGTGAATCCTTCATTTAATAAAAAATAATATAGCATAATTTTTAAAAGGCTGGTCATTTTTAGCCATGAACACTAAATTAGGTAAAGGGTTTTCAGCACAGAGTTTTTAAATGCACAATTTTTAAATGCAGAATTTTTAATTGAAATTTTATTTATCAGATTCTTTGCCTTTATTTAGGACAGTCAGGAGAAACAGAAGGTACATTTTTGACTTTCAATTTGCAGTTTTTCACATAGAAACGTAGTGTAATCACTATACCTGGATCTCCCTTTTCTCCTTTTGCACCATCCTTCCCATCGGTACCAGGAACTCCTGGAATACCTGGTCTTCCAGAGAAACCCCTGTTGCCATCACATGTATCTGACTCAGAGGAAGCCACCAGCAAGAATATAATAGTAAACTGCAGCACTGTATGTGCAGGCATGAAGATAAATGCCTGTTTATCTGCCTGTATTAAAAAAATTAAAATATTTAAAAACAAGTGCCATGTCAAGGAAAATCATTGGACAATTCAGTTCTGCTACAGCAACAGATATAAGCAAGCATGTACATTTTCCTTTAATCAAATGATGTATTAATTTTTGAAAACAGAAGCCATGTACAGATTTGTATCAATAAGATTCATAATTTATCTTACCATTTTATCTTCCAAGAAAGCTGTTGGAAATACAGAGGGATAGCTTCAAAGATGAGTGTTACATTAAAGTGTTTTCTCCCGCCTGCATGAAGAGCACTGATTTAATTTCCCAGTTTCACAGGAGAAGTGCAGTGTTGCACAATAAAGGGAAGTAATGAAACATATACTCATCATTCACATATTCATTTAGATAAACCTTGAATTACCTTTTTCATTAGTGTTATTGACATTTTATTTTGCTAATGTTTGCAAGTTCCATATCCCTTTTCTGAGAAATTGAAGATGGAAGCGAAGTTATCCATATTGGACAGTGCATTGACAAAACATAAAAACTGTAATTTGTCAAGACAATTTACTGAAGCATTATTTTATTTGATAAGTAGCTTTTCAAAACTCGATTGTGTGCATTTTCCATGAGTAAAACATACAGTGTGTTTAACAAGCATGTCTTATCGCTCAACTTCATAGTTCTGAACAGTGCAACAATCAGTCAGTGTGCATGACCCTTACGAAAAAGAAGTTTATTCAAGTGTGCTATTAGTATACTTCTTTTAAACTAAAAATAGGAAAGTATACTTTTAGTCTACTTTTATGTACTTCTCAGAAATGGGCTTTATGTACTTCTCAGAAATATACTTAAAATGACATTTAAGTATACTTGACTTATACTTAGAAAAAAGTCTGTGTTGTACAAATATATTTTTCATTGTTATTTCATGTTATTTAATGCATTTATTGTTGTTAATGTTAACAAATGAGATATTGTAAAGTGTTACCAAAACCTTTAATGATTCATAAGCATTTTTAACGATTTGATTGATCTATAATAACTAAGATGAACATTTTTTTACTAACACAAATAAATACAGTAAAACATATTGTTCATACTTAGTTTGTTAGTTGTGAATTAACTAATGTTACAAAACTATATATTTTAACTATTAGTTAACATGAACAATATTTATAAAGCATTTATTAATGTTAATTAATATTAAGTCCAAAATGTATTAACCTTAAGTCCAAAATGTATTAACCTGGAGCTGAACACGCTCAAAACTGTAGAGATGATAGTAGACTTCAGGAGAATCCCCCCTGCTCTCCCCCCACTCACCATCATGGACAGCACTGTGACTGCAGTGGAGTCATTCAGGTTCCTGGGCACAACCATCTCTCAGGACCTGAAGTGGGACACTCACATTGACTCCATTGTGAAAAAGGCCCAGCAGAGGTTGTACTTCCTTCGTCAGCTGAAAAAGTTCAACCTGCCACAGGCACAGATGACACAGTTTTACTCCGCTATTATTGAGTCGGTTCTGTGCTCTTCTATAACTGTCTGGTTTGGGTCAGCCAACAAATCAGATATAAGAAGACTGCAACGGACTGTTAGGACAGCAGAAAGAATCATTGGTGTGCACCTGCCCAGCCTTCAGGACTTGTACAA